>NW_024412376.1:2797923-2933176 GCF_014898765.1 Herpailurus yagouaroundi
TTGGCCTGGAGGCTGCCGGCGCGCAGGGGCCGGTGGCGGGAGGCGGCCCCGACCTGTGGCCGGCCGGGGCGAGGCGGCGCACGCGGGAGCGCGGGGAGGAGGCCGGGCGCGCGGGGCCCTCGCCGAGGCCGTGTCCCCTCGCGCCGGAGGACAGTCCCTCCCAGCGGGTTCTGCTGCGGGGGGCGCCTCGCTGCCCCTCGCGGGGACCCACCCGCACCCGCGGGGATGCCACGGCCCTGGCCTCGGCCGGAGAAGCGGCCCCCTCGCCCTCCACACATCTGACCCCTCAACCTTAGAAACACTAGTGCCCGGAGGTCCAGAGCCAGCGGGAAATGAATGGGGACGAGAGCAATGTTGTGTGCTGGGGAGCCCCTGCTTTCCCTGTACCCTGTCATCCTCCGACCTCCCGGGTGGCTGTGTAACATCCTTGTTTTGGCAATGGGGAAATTGAGGTCTGGGAACTTGTGTGAGGCATAGCATCAAGTGGCAGAGTGGGGCTCACGCCAGGTCTTCCCAACATCAGGGTCCACTCTGGCTGCTCACACATCACTGCATCACCCAGGCTGTAAGGTCGGCCTTAGGAAGTGCCCAGGAATGGGCAGGGTTCTTCCCAAGGCCTGGCCGTTGTGTTGGGAGATTATAAGGGAACCAGGAGCCCCTGCTTGCACATTTTATTTCCTTAATGACACCTTTAATATGTTCATTCTATCTTTGCCAATGGCAGTCTATCTGACTGGGGCTCCTGGAGACAGTTTGTGAGGCTTTACCAGCACAACTTTTTGGAAAGAAAAATGAAAAACTTAATGAAAACACACACTGTGGTCCAGGGTTCACTTCTGATGCTCCTAGTCAGGCCCAGGGTTCACATCGGATGCTCTGTAGTCAGTGGGATAAAGGCAGGGGCCACACAGGTGTGCGCACTGGCTGGTGCTGCCTTTTCTTCCTGAGAGGCCTAACAGGGGCCTAGGACTAGCCAGGTGCTGAGTAAGAAAGAACTGTCAGATGTGGAGGGCAATCCCCGAATACGAGCAGACAGCTCTGCATCTGGAACTTGGCCTCCCTTAGTCTTCTGGATGTGCTGCAGCAACCCCAGGAAAGGATCTAGAATCTGTTCCCAGGAGTCCTGACAGTGGCCTTGTTAAAGAAAACTGCATTTTGCTCAAACAAAACCCCTGGGGAACGATCCGTTATCTATATTATCTTATCAATGTTTACTGATAGTAGCTCAGTTTCCATTCATCTTTTTAGACATGAATGTTGTACTAAAAGGCCTTGAGAAAGTAATTCATGATTTGTTCTGGGGAACCTTGGGCCAACTCCAGCCCCAGGGAAGGTATAAAGAGGCCATGGGACTCTCTTACTTAACCTGAAACTCCACTTTGCTTGGCCTCTGGTGTTTTTGAAGCCCTCACTGCTCATGTGTTACAGGCATGCTGACATTTAGCAGTGTGCTTCCGGCCTCTCCCTCCCAGGACACTGGAGCCCCCTCGGCTACTTATCTATTGCTATATTCGTATCACCCCACTCAGGAAGTGCAAGTTTAATAATAGTCTGGGTGTCTCAGGTAACCAAGGGTTCACCTCCCTTTTCCGAGCAGCCCTTGATGAGAACTCGAGTCCCTTCCTTTCCCCTCCATTACTTCCTCTGAAGTGAGGGCCAAAGTGGGCTCTGAGTGCAGGTGGAAGGCTTCTTTCCTCCAAAGCTAAACTTGAGAGGAACATTATGAGCACTAAAAATGATTGGCCCATGGGGCAGTATAGCACAGGGGTGAAGAGAAAGACCTTAGAGTGTGGCTACTTGGATTCAACCCCTGGCCAAGCCATGTATTAGCTGTGTGACTCTGGATAAGTTACTTAACTTCTCTGTGACTCAATCACCTCACCTGTGCAAAGGAGACAATAAGTACACCTGCCTCATGGGATTATTGGGAGGAGCAAATGAATTAGTTTATGTAAAGTGTCTAAAATGTAGTAAGGCCTTTAGAAAGGCAAACTTACTTTGTTATGAAAGGAAGTTCGGGGACATCACATGGATTAACCAGCATGGATGTGGGCTGAGGGCACAACAAAAACCCCTTCCTGCCCTCAATGCAGGCATGAGCAATTTTCTCACAGGTAAAATTAGCTTGAAATGAAACTCAAGATGAGGAAGGGGTGAAGACACAAGCAGGCAGGTTTAGCGGGGTGCTCAGAGTTCCTCGGTGGTGATGGTGGGTTCAGGGCCCTTGTGGACTGGTTTTCTGGAACACGGTGAACAGCTTCTGCTAGGTCCTGTATCTAGTTCCCTCGAACAGAGAGGTCTCTCCGAGGCTGCCCCACATCCCAGGGAGAGGTGGGACTTGGGGAGAGCCAGGAATCGTGCTCCAATTTATCAGAGCTCAGAGACAGTCTGGTTAGTATTTGGTCATTATCGCCATCATTATTTTCCTGGTTAGTATTTACACTGATAAACATTCTAAATGGATCGTGTTGGATTCATTTGACTCTTTTTTTCTGCCCTATTGGATTACACACACTGTTCCTGGATGCACCAGGAAATTGCACCTGGGACAGGTCATTGAATCGGAGGTAATTGAATTAGATGGATGAGCAGCGTGGGCTCAGAAGAACAAGATGGTGAGAATGGGCCTCATATTCCGACCCAGGGTCATTTACTCTATAGGTTAAATATTCTCTGGCACCTGGGAAGTGTTCACTGAATGCTAGTGGAATGAATTAGTGAGTACGTGCATGCATGCATGAATGACCCCTTTATAACTCTGTCATTTGTTTTTCAAATCATGAGGGCAGGGACCTATATTCTTATTTTTTATTCTATTTCTCTTTGCCCTAGCAGAATCCTGGACTTGAAATAGGACCTCAGCAAATATATTGTACAATTAAACTGAGTGATACACAGAGGGAGTGACACCATTATCTAGAATTCACCTGTAAGATACCCTGAGGATCCTGCTAATGTCCTGACTACTCTATGCCAGAGAAGACCAAACAGAAAATGAAAAGGCCTTAGCAATTGAACTTCACCTCTAACTGTATAGGTGACTTTAGCCAGTCACTTTATTCTCACCTTTGGTTTTATTATCCCCGAAAGGAAGGACTGGGACTAGATGATCCCATCCTAGAGGCCTGTCTTGGCCTTAACACAGCCCTCAGGATTAGAGCTGGGGCCTGCGTGGGACCCTTCCCCTGCCATGGATTAACTGTTTGATTGGCCAAGGCATGTGGTTCCTTCCAGTCCCTACAATCTGTCAGGGCTGCCTGGACAACCCCTCAGGCTTGAGATTGCTGAGAGTGCATCTCGGGATCAAGGGCAGTGGAAGGGTGTGGGCTTTCATCAGGGAGTCCTGGGCTGAATCCCCGACAGTTAATTGCAGAACTTGGGCAAGTTATTAACCTTTCCAAACCTCAGCTTCATTACCTCTTAAATGGGGATGATAATTATACATACCTCACCGGTTGTGATAAGGATGGAAAGATGCCCTGTTGATAAGACGCCAGCTCAATGACCGGTGTTAATGCTATAATTTCACTATTATGTCACACAAGCTATACAAACTACTTCACCTTCCTCAGCCTCGTCTGGATTGGGCTTCCCTTCCCCTCTATTTATCTGCTTCTCTGTCTGTAATAAATATTCTGCCTCACTTCCCAGAGCCAGTACTCTGAACAAACAGTGTCATTAGTGATATTGCATTGCTCTTACCCATCATGCTCAGGTTTTCATCCCAAGTCCTGTTATTCTGCTGCAGAAGATAGTTTGGGGAGGTGGGCTAGGTGGGAGACGTGTCTCTCAAACATTCTCATTCTTAGGGAGTAATTTAGTATTTTTCCTAATAGTTGAATCCAGACAGACTTTCTGATTCAGCAGGCACAAGTAGACTTCTCTCTGAGCTTTTAAACCTTGAGTCTGATTTCTCTGGGAATCCAGCTTATGGGGAGCCAACAGAACGATCCTCACTTCTGAAATATTTCCCCTACCACAGATGCCTAGCCGAGGAACCCTGGGGACATTAGGTGCCTTGTGTTTTAGGCCAAGGAAGATCTTGGCCTAGTAGACCATGCTTTGAAGGATTTCCAAAGAGGTATAAGATTTGGTCCCTGTCCCCAAGAAGCAAAAAATTTGGCTGGGGAGACAGAGAAAGATATATTTAAAATACATTTTTAAAATACAAAACCAAACTCCTGGGGCACTTGGTGGCCCAGTTGGTTAAACGTCTGACCTCAGCTCACATCACGATCTCAGTTTGTGAGTTTGAGCCCCACACCGGGCTATCTGCTGTCAGCACAGAGCCCGCCTCAAATCCTCTGCCCACCACTGCCCCCCTCCCCCCATCTCTGTCTCTCTCTCTCTCTCTCTCTCAAAAATAAATAAACAAAAATTTTTTTTTAAATCAAGCTTCTATTTATAGATTTAAAGGTGGTAAATATTGAGCATCCAAGGACAGCATCATAGAGGAGATAGGAGCTGATTTGGACCAGAATTGGAATTAGCAAACGAGAGTGTCAAAGGGCTTCAGGGTCCCACGAATAATCTGGGTGTAGGCCTGGAGGCTGACAGCCTGGGAATGCCATGGGAAGACAGAGGAGAGAAGAGCAAGGGGCTCTTCTGCTGGCTATGTCGGGGGACTGTGAAATCCAAGCGTGTGTATGTTGTGAGTAGGTGAACACAGAACTTGGGTTTGAGCTTATATAAGGGGGTAGGGTGGGGGCCTGTGGGGTCCTGGAATGTGGGAGGGTTGGCAGGAAATGGCGAGGCAGGGGTGGAGTGGGGTTGGCTGAGGGTCAGAGAAAGGAAGCAAGTCCTGGAGGCCTGAGGAGGCAAGATGGGAGGGACGGGGACAGTCCCCCAGGGTGGAGGACCAGACCTATGGTGAAGGTAGTGTCTGTAAGGGTGGAGAGTCTTTTCTGCCATGGGTGAACTGTTTAATTGGCTAAGACATAGAGCCCTGATTTGGGGAGAGGATCAAGGTTTCATTGTAGAATATTGTGTGAGATGGTATTTAGGGTGAGCTTCAGTAGTGTGTGTATCAGTGCGCTGTGGCTGCTGTAACAAATCACCATAGACTTGCTGGCTTGAGACAGGTGTTTCTTCTCTGGAAGCGAGAAGTCTGAAGTCAAGCTGACACAAGGCCATCCTCCTTCTGGAAACTTTCGGGGGAAATTGCCTCTTCTAGCTTCAGCCCGTTGGTGGCTTCCTTGGCTTGTGGCCACACCATTCTGACATCTGCTTCAGTCTTTCCATCAAGTTTTCTTGTGGGTGTGTGTGTCTCCTCTTGTATCTTTTAGAAGGATACTTGTCAGTAGATTTAGGGCCAACCTAGGTAATCTAGAACAGTCTTATCTCAAGACCCATAACTTCATTGCATCTTCATAGCCTCTTTTTCCAAATAAGGTGACATTTCCAGGTTCCAGAGATTAGGGCACAGACATATCTGTTGGGGCCACCGTTCAATCCACTACAGCATGTGCTCTGAGGAGGGAGCATGAAGGAAGGATACAGAGTACCCCCAAATGGAGAGGAAACCATGAGGTGTGGGTGGGTCTTCTGGAGGACTGGCACCACGTGCTTCATGGATGGCCTGTCATGTGACAACACTTACACAATAAACTCGACCTGAGTGTGCACCGTGTGCCAAGCACAGAGCTCAGCACTTGTGCTGATGGGATAATTATAATAATCTATAATAATCCATATTATTTCCTTTCAGCTTCACAGCAAAGGTATGAGAGAGGCTGTTGGGCTCCTGCTCTGAGCCAGCCCCTCACCCTGACAGAGCTCTTGCTCTGCACTTGTCTGCACTCGCTGACTTTATTTGATTGTCCTCACCTCTCATGCTCTCTGGCTGTCATTCATCTTTAACACAAACAAATGTTCTGGTGGCGGGGTCTTGTGTGTGGGGTAGGTGGCCGGGCGACGGCTATGGCGGGGAACTGCTGTACTCTCACACAGGAGAGCTCCTGAGAGACACCTGACAGCTAAAGCCCACGTTAAGTTGACAGCAGAAAAGGAGGTCGAGCTCATAGATTTCAGAGCCAGGCTGTGCTTCTTACCTGTCCTGTGACTTGGCCCAAGTCACTTCCGTTCTCTGTGCCTCGGTTCCTCGTCTGTAAAATGGGGACCACAATACCCGTTACTTCTTGGGGTTTTCAAAAATGATGATTAAATGCATGTCGAGGTGGGTTTGTAAACGTATATTAAGTGTGAAGTGCTGGGAGTGGTTCTTAGCGCAGGATAAGTGCTATGTGCTGTATACTTAACCAAAACCACCGAAGAGTGCCGAAATGCATGTGTTAGGTTCCTGTGATGCCAGCATCTGTGGCTCCCTGGGGTCAGGCGCTATGTGATACAGGTTCCTCTGTGAGGACGAGGAGCCCTTGGGAACACAGGCAGTGCTGAGCCTTCGATGTTGGAACCAGGTCTCTCTCAAAGACTGGTCTGTCCTAGGTCCTAGCCAGGAGTGCTTGCTTGTAAGGATACCAAAGAGAAGGGACGGTCGCCTCGAAGGCAGCCTCACGTTCCAGATCTGAGAGCATTCCAGACAGGGACTCTAGGCCCATCTTACAGCTGGGTGCCATGGTGGGCACCAGGGTGCCGTAACAGGAGGGTGCAGTGAACTTGGCCCTTCTCGCAGCCCTGGGCTTGAATGGGATCTTCAGGTTGTTACCACAGGGCATGCTCACAGCCGGCTGTTTTTCCTCACAGGCCGATGCGGCTACCAGCTTTCTGAGAGCAGCAAGATCGGGTAACTTGGACAAAGCTTTGGATCACCTGCGGAATGGCGTAGACATTAACACCTGTAACCAGGTAAGTGGGATGGGGGCAAGCACGTGGTCTCTGGAGAGAGGCTCTTGTCTGATGCCATTTTCTGACAGCTTTAATCTGCCTCTATTAACCTTTTCCCAGTGGCCATAAAATTCCCCAAAGGCTTCGCCTGCTGAAGGCCCTGACCTTGGTGTTCACATCCCAGATGCAGTCCAGGGCCCTACAGAGAAGGACCTGATGCCTGAACAGTGTGGGCCGGGCCCAGCCTCCATCCCCTGCTGCCTCTTCCCTCAGAAGTTGCCTTGGTCCCTGCTGTGGTCTTAGAACATGTGGCCTTTGAAAAGGGGCAGGAGGAAGGGCCTTTGAAGGATGTTGTATCAGTGGTGACATTCAATCTCCTTTGTCCACTAGCAGCCTTTGTGGGTTCTCGCTGAGCTTAGAAGGAAATAGTGATGACGCCTCCCTTGCTCTGTCAGGTGTTGATAAAAGCGAGTCTGGCTCAGGCTGAGAGCCAACGTGGCTTGAATGAATTCTCTGGAGGTTCCCAGTGCTATGCAATGGGTTCGGTTTCAGGATGGGGTAGTATGGAAACTTAATGCGTTCAGGACAGATTAGAGGGCCAAAAATCAGGTTTTGGGCCAAATATTTAGGAATTGACTGAACAGAGAAGAAAGTATGGTCTAGAAAGAGAACAGGGGTACAGCTTGGGTGTGTGGATTGGATGACTTTGGTGTGGTTTGTCTGGTTTGGCCAGCCAATTAAGTTGTTGGGGTACATGTGCTAATTCAGTTTCTAATGTAGAATAAATATATCAGTTATATATATATATATATATATATATATATATATATATATATATTACCATTTTAACCATTAAATTGTTTTTAATTGTGGTGAAATACACATAACATAGAATTGACCATGTTAACCATTTTTAAATGTACAGTTCAGTGGAACTGAGTGCGTTCACCTTGTGGTATAACCATGACCACCATCCATCCCCAGAACTCTCTTCATCTTGCAGAACAGAAACTCTGTATCTGTTAAACAGTAGCTTCCCATCCCTGCCTCCCCCAGACCCTCGCAGCCATGAATCTACCTTCTGTCTCTGTGAATTTGACTGCTCTAGGTCCCCCATGGAAGTGGCATCATGTGGTATTTGTCCTTTCATGACTGGCTCATTTGGTTAGTGTCTTCGAGGCTCATCGTGTTGTAGGGGGCTAGAGATGGCTTTTACAGGCCAGCAGGGCCAATTCCCGGGAGGCAGGTTAACTTTCCCAGGCAACGTGCCCGTCTCCCCCTGCCTTCTCAGCCGCTCTTCCCTGTCCCCTCCACCCTGCTTAAAATGCCATGTACCCCTTGCTCTTTCTCTCAGGGCAAGACCGCATTTGGATTCAGTTGGTTTTCTGTGGTATAAATTCATTAGCCACAAGATCGGAGGGGATGCAGCAGGTGGTGTGTGATGGGAAGTAAAAATAGGTGTGATATGGAGCGCCTGGGTGGCTCGATCGGATGAGTGGCCGACTTTGGTTCAGGTCATGACCTCACTGTTCATGAGTTCAAGCCCCACATTGGGCTCTCTGCTGTCAGCACAGACCCCACTTCGGATCCTCTGTCCCCCACCCTTTCCCCGCTAGTTCTCTCTCTATCTCAAAATAAATAAGCAAACAAACAAAACAGTGGATGTGCTATGAAGCCCATGGCAGTGAACTTCAGAGGGGAGATGAGTATGTGCCCTGGACTTGAGTCTGTGGATGGGGGAGGGGCAGCAAGCCCTCCCCCTCTTCTCCCATCCCTCCACCAGAGTGTACTGGCACACACTGAGGACATCGGCGGTGACTCTAACCAAACACACAGAGCCCAGGCTTGGCCTTTGGAAAACAGACTGAAACTGCGAACCCATTTCTTTCAAGGGAAGAGGATGTAGGTACAAAAGTGTGGGGGCAGGGAGCACATCCTGGGATCAGAGTGGCTCAGGAGAGGGGGCCCCTGTTTCAACACCGCACCCTGGAAACAGCTGTAGCTGTGTTGTCCCAGCCCTTCCCCTCCCCTCCCATGGCCGAGGGGATTGCTCTCTCTCCCCACCTGGAAAGTTCTGAGGCTTTCTCTGTTCTGGCTGCAGCAGCAGAAACACAGAGGAGGGTTTCTCCGCAGTGCAGTCCTGCCTGAGGAGCACCAAACCTTCAGAGACCTTCCAAGGGTTAAGATGCCAGCTCTCAGAGGAATCTAGCTAGCAGAAATGGGGACAACTGGATGCTCATCAGCCTTGAGCCAGGGCTCATTTTCGGTGTGAAATTGGAAGATTTTGATGACACCCAGGAAATGGCCTTGTCCTGATTGGTCTCCTGCTGGTGAGGCCCTGGGCGTAACTGGCCTGTGCCCCTGCTGTCTCTTCTCAGAGTGCCTCCTGGGTTCATCTTGGGCTCGGAGAGCAGCCAGCCCTGAGGCATTATTGCACTTTACGGACACTATTTCAGATGGGCTCAGTGCCAGTGACAGGTAGCGCTTAGCCCCGTGAGGACGGAAGAGAAGGTCTAGTCTCAGACTGGTGTCTGCAGTCCTGGCTGTGCCCAGCCTCCCTGTTTCAAAGAGGAACCAGCTGCAGGCATGGAAGTGAATGTCAGAGAGGAGAAAAGGGGAGGATTCGTGGTCCTGCAAAAGCCCCTCTTGGCTGGCTTGTCCCCAGGGCTCCTTTCCTCGCTGCCCACATCCTGGACCCAGTAGGTCTTTGTCTCCTGCTGTGTGGCTGCCGCAGAGGCAGGAGGTGCAGACAGTGGTCTCTGGGAAGTGCCTGTGCTGCCAGCCTCGTTCTGGCTTTAGCAGGCAGTTCGGCCTGTGCTCCTGAGTAAAGGACAGGGAGCGGGGGAAGGATAATAGTGGCCGAACTGCCACCCTCATTAAACACATTAGTACAGCTATGGGGACAGTGCTGTTGCTTTATATTGTGCACAGGGACAGCGTCGTGATGGGACTAGAGCATTCTTCTCCTCAAAACATGCATTCATTGTTTTGAGATGATAAAACAGGCTCTTGTCCTGGGGTCATGGCTTGAGGATATGCTTTTGCTTGAATCTTTTGAGCCGGTGGACTGTGATAGCAGTAATTCATCCAATGCTAATTCTTATATAAGTAACACACTTTCAAACAGTATGTTTTGTGGAAAGAAGTGCTGCTCGCCATAATAGGAAGTAATTACGCTAAGTAGTGTAAAAAGAAGAACTGGCTTATGTAAGAGACATCTGAGTATTCAGGGCAGTTTCCTTAATGCATGGATTACATCTCCTAATTTGTATCATCATCATCATTATATTTCTAGAAAAGAGCAAATTCACACGTAAGGGCACTCATGTGTGCACACACACACCAGTATCTTGAGATGAAGGCCTGATTCTTTCACTTATCCAAGCATTTAGACCCATGTGGCCAGTGTCTTCCTGTACCTCTCTACATGTGTACAGGAGTGCCAGGCTTTAGAGATTTAATAGTACAAAAAAAAAAAAAAAGCCCTAGTCCTCATTTTCTCTGAATTGTAGTCTACTGGTAGAGCTATTAATCAAACAATCACATAAATAGACAGGTGTGTTCAGAACTGTGGAGGAATAGGATTTTTTTGAGACTAGACCTAAAGTTGGAAGTCAGAGAAGACTACCATGAGGAAGAGAAAGTTGACTAAGGGATGAGTAGAAGTTAATGATGTGAAGGATCGTAGTGCTCCTCTGTAGAGAACAGCCTGTGCAAAGTCCCTGAGGCAGGAAAAAACGTGGAAAGTTTAAGGAAGGCCAGAGTGGCTGCAGCGCAGAGGCAGGAGGGTCCAGATGAGGCTGGAGAGGTGACATTGGGATTGTGGTGGACCTTATAGGCAGGGGCAATAATCATAATAGCCAACAACTGGGACAGCGGGTCCCAGGGCCGGAGCAGTGTGTGTGTGTGTGTGTGTGTGTGTGTGTGTGTGTGTGTGTGTTAGCCTGCTGTGCCATGCTATAGTTGCTGATTGAGGAGAAGAATCTGGGGGAAGGGACAGAGTGGCCAGAGCAGCAGTGGTGGGAGGTACTTAAGAGCTTGAGACAATGGCTAGTGGAGGTATTTCAGCTAGTTGAGAGGAATGGAGGTATTTCAGCTTTTTAACAACCCGGACAGCCGTTTCTGCACGTCCTGGGAGAATGTCCACCCTGCTTACAGAAGCCAGGTTAAGGATTCTGATATTTATCCCAAGAGCAGAGGGAAGCAAGCCACAGATTCAAGCACAGGGGTGACGTGATCAGAGGTGTGCTTTGAAGGATCACACTGGCTACTGTATAGAAGACAGATGGAAGGGCCCAGGGATGGAGTGGGGAGGCTGGTCATGAGACTGTCACACCCTTCTGGGAGAGAAATGTGAATAGCTGCGATAAGGGTCAGGGCTGCAGAGACGGAACAAAGTGAGCAGGCCTGGGCAGTGAATGGTGTGGGCGAAAGCAGGGAAGGAGACTTGGAGAATGACCCTCAGATGCCTGCCTTGTGCAGGGGCTGAAGGGCGGCCCTGCTCACGGAGACCAGGAACACTGGGGTGGCCTCAGTGCATGGAAATAGGGCGAGGACACAAGGTCAGGGCTGTGCGGAGATCCTGCTGAGGAGTCTTTAAGGAGTCTGAGTGAAGATATATAGTAAGCAATTGGATATTTAAGCCTGGAGCTCAGATAAGAGATCCAACCCAAAGATAGCTATTTGGAAGTCATTCAGCCTTCGAGGAAGTCAAATTCTGGCGTTGGCTGATGTGAACAGGGACAGGGAGACATGTTGAATATAATCCCACCAGAGTCTTTGTGGGGGTTATTCCATGTGTGTTTGTTAAACACCTACTTTGTTCCAGGTGCTATTCTAGGCACTTGAACACGATAGACAAACTAGACAAAGTCTGTGCTCTTGTGACATTTATATGCTGGTTAAAAAGAGTCACTAAGCAAGAAAATGAACAAATGTAGAATGTCTGCTAATGAGAGGTACCATGGAGGAGAAAAGTAAAGGTGCCTGTTTTAGATAGGGTCATTAAGGAAGGCCTCGCTGAGGAGATGATTTTTGAGAGATTTAAAAGAAGGAGGAGAGAGTCACGTGGTTTCTGGGAAGAGCAATCCTGGAAGAGGGGCAAAGAGGTACAAAGGCCCTGGGGGCAAGAGTAAGCTTGGTGTCTGGGGAACAGCAAAGACTGAATCTTGAAGGGCTTGAGGCCATCGTGAGGACTTGGATTTTACTCCAAGGATGATGGGAAGCCATTGGAAGCTATTACATGAGAGACCCTCAATCCGATTTAGGTTTTTAAATGATCACCCTGGCTCCTGGGTGGAGAATAGACTTGAGGCACAGAGACCAAAGCAGGGAGGCTGGCCGGGAGTCCCATGCAATGAACAGGTGGATCCACATGGTGGCTTGGAATAAGGGGAAGACAGGGGAGGTGTTGAAGCCAGAGGACTTGCCTCCCTAGCCTTGTGGAGTGTTGTTGCCCTGGTTTGTGGTCTCAGTGCATCAGCACAGGGGCCTGTAAGAGCCAGGGCCCACCTGCTCAGCCTAGGATCATGTGCCAATGTCAGTTTCATATGTCCAATTTCCAGAATTATTACTTACAGCAAGGCAAAACATTTTATTATAGAGGCCATAGCAATTACAAAACATCTTTTCTGGAATGAACTAATTGACTTTACATATTTACCAGTTAGCCAAATAAAAAGAAAACAAGAGGAGAGCGAGTAAGAGTCTGTGTTCTCCTGAATTCCTAGAATTGTTGGGTGAACATAGATGTACCACTGGGAACCACAAGCTGTAATTCCATAGGCAAAAAGCCTCACTGTTTGAGTTTTCTCTTCTGTTCTTATAACTCTAACAAACACTGGCTCCGTTGGCCTTCCTGATAGGAGAGAAAGTTACTTGAGACCACAGGAGAAAGTTTCACACCCAAAAGAGAAGCCTTGTTGTCCACAGCCCTGGCATAAGACAGCGAAGAGAGGTTTCCGGGAGCATTAGAGACAGCCTCTGTCCCCTTGACCTATTTTATTTATCCCTGCGGTACTTAGTAACACCAGACTTACTATGCATCTACATGTCTCTTCATTTTTGCCTGTTTTCTCCACTAAAATGTAGGTACTCAAGGGGAGAGGACTTTGATTTACTTGGTGCTCCTTATCAAGATTCTGCCTGGAGTATAGTATGTGCTCTATAAATTCAGCCAGTAGATGTTAAATCTGCTGTGTCCAGCAATGATTCAACCTATATATTTGACACTGAGCCCATCTGACTGCTGTCACTTTTAAGAGCATTGTGAAATAGCCGTTCTTAGGGATAATGACTCCCTTGCACGATGATGGTTCAGATGCTGGCACCAGCCTCAACAGTTAAGTGTGTGGCGATATTTGCTGAAGGATCAGAAGCAAGACCGTCTGAATGATCACGAAAACATAAACAAGTTCTGGTTCCCAAACACAGCCAACAAAAGCATGTGAAATCATGCTAGTTCCATTGGTGTTCTCTGAATTCCCACATGTACCTTCCACATGTACAAGGCGATGTCCCATCGCTGCCGGGTACTGGTTTATCATGAAGGTAAAGGGTTTTAGGCGTTTCAAATAAATGGAGCACCTGTACCAATAGTTTCTGCTACAGAGTGATCGCTTCTACAGTAGCCACATGCCAAGTCTTTTGATCAGGATTTGTTGGACTCTGGTGATCGTGGTGATTACTACCTTTCTAAACTAAAGGGCCTTAGAGCTAGAAGGAGGTCATGGCATTCAGCTCTCATTTTGTAACTCAGAAAGCTGGGGTCCAGAGGTTGCCTGGAACATCTTCTGGGCTTTAGGAGTTTCGATTCGGTGAGTTGGTGGTAAGAAGACAGCCTGAAGTTTCTCTGCAACTTCATTGATTCCACAAACATGTATTGAGCACTTACAACGAGCCAAGTTCCTTGCTGGAGGCTAAATTCATTCATCCCCTTCTGTCGAAGAACTCAGAGGCAGGTAAAGAAGTCCAGCTTGTGAATAGAAGGTTATGAATTCAGGTCCTAGGTGCCAGCCCCAGAACAAGCACAGGATGTTTTCACTGTTATTCATGCACTGAGCAAACCTTTATTGAGCTTCTCTAACATGCCAGGGGCTGGCTTCTCAAAGGTGAGTGAGTCCCTGTGACTGCTGTCATTGTTGCCTCTGGTCTGGGGCAGAGACTAAAGTGCCAATGAGTTGGGGCGCCTGGGTGGCTCAGTCGGTTGTGTCCAACTTTTGATTTCGTCTCAGGCCATGATCTCACAGGTTTGTGAGACTGAGCCCCGCGTCAGGCTGTGCACTGACTGTGCAGAGCCTGCTTGGGACTCCCTCTCCCTCTCTCTCTGCCCCTTCCCCACTTGTACTTTCTCACTTTTTCTCAAAATAAATAAATAAACTTAAGACCAATGAGTGAAAGAAAGGCTTCGAAGAAAGCGTAGGAGTTTGCCAGGTAGAGAAGTGGAACGGGCAGTTGCAGTGTGAAGGAACAGCCAGGCGGCGGCAGGAGCGGTGGGGGGCACAGGGCAGCAGGGAGATCGGTGATGTTGGGGTAAATGAAATGAAAGAAGGCGAGGGTGGTGGTCTGTCAGGCCAAGGGGGTTACGTCTAGATCAGTGTAGATACAGAGTCTGTTACTTTTCTCTGTCATCTTTTTCTTGCATTCAACTCCACAGTCCCCTAATGCTGTGAGTAATCACCCCCAGTTCACACAGAGAGCCTTCCCATATGATGGTATGGGAATATCCAGCCTCTTAAAACTTGCCGCCAGGTTGCGGCTCTGGAGTAGCAATGAAGAAAGGAAGAGAATATATGATCACAGCCCCCACATGGGGAAGTGGTGTTCCACAGTGTGTGGTTGAGCAAGAGAAGCAACCTGATTCCCCTATTCCTTCTAGAAAAGGCATTCGTGAAAGACAGGACTTGAAAACCCCACTCTCTGAGTTAATTTAAACAGCTGAATTCGCTTTGCATCTCAGCAGAAAGAAGCTATTTGATGTGCATCTGGGTAATTCTAATGACTAATTTGTAGTTTTAAAGTCAGTTGATTATCTGTCATGAGTCAGAGTGACCTACAGTGTTGAAGAATCCCGGATCCCAGCTCTGCTGTGTCTTTGCTTTCCCTAGCCCTTTCCAACCCACGACCTCACTTCTCCCTTGTGGGGTGGGCAGAGAGACAAAGAGGTGGGGAGTCTTCCTGGACTAGGGCCAGGGTCTCCCAGCTCCCAGCCCCGGTATCTGCCCTTGCGCTCCCCATGTGGAGCTGAGCCGTTCAGCAGGGCTGGCTACTCCTCTGGGGAGACCTTCCCTGTGCTGGTTTCATTTTTAGTTTCCCTTTAGTTAAGGAAGAGTTAACCGACCAGTGACATTAACAGGTATATCTCTGGGATCCTAGAGACTAGGAAAACGGTGAATGGCATCATTAAGAATGATCTAGAACGTATTTTAAGGAAAGTACACCCCCAAGCTCCACTTTAGGCTTTGATTGCCGTAGATTTATGACGTGAAAAACAGTTGCGATATTCTTAGTCTTGAGAAACTGAGAGAAAAATGACAGCTCTGTGTGTGTGTCAGGTTGCATGGGGCGTTCGATTCCACAAACCCTACGGAGCACACGCAATGGCCAAGGCCCCATGCTGGGACCTGTGATCCAAAGGCAGGGAAACATCAGACCTCAGAATGTCCCACTTTGAGAGACACAGACACAAGAGCAGATAAAGGCAATTCCATGGGATGAGGGCTTTGATAGATTATTGTCCAGTGCCTTAGGAACGTGGCTTATTGAACAATTCATTTCTGAAGGGTTGGAAACAGGGCATGGTGTGGCAAAGAGAAAGGGACAGGGTAAGTCACAGAGGAAAATGACATTTGATCTGGGCCTCGAAGGAGGATTTGCCTCTCTGGTTATTACAGGAAATGCTAAATACAATCCCAGTTCTTTCTCATTGGAATAGACTATGCATGTGAATTTGCCTGGGATTATTCTCCTTTGATTATGAACTTTTTACTATAAATGTTTATGTTGTTTTTGACAACTCGTATCCCTGATTTTCATTGTGGTGTGATTTTTAATTTAGCAATACAATGAGTTCAGGGTAGCTGTTTCAAAATTTATGCTATACAGAAATATGTGAAGCCTTCTGTGAGGCTCCCCCCCATTTCCCCACCTCCCCCCCAATCACTGTGAACAGTTAGGTGTGAATCCTGTCATTCCTTTCTCTGTGCATCTCCCTACATGCATATCTTAACTGTTTTCTGAGAGCTGTTACATTGTTTTACTGCAGAATTGCGAGTTAAGAGGAAGCCAGGGCATCAGAGCAATTCTACCATTTTGAAAATATGTAGACTGAGGCCTGAGAAGTGAGGTGACACACCAGGAGGACAGTTTAGGCCTTCAACTCCTTCTTCAGTGCTCTGTCCTCTGACCTTCCCACCTGCCCTGCCTCCCCGCCCCCCCCCCCCCCACCACTGCCCTGTTTTGGAAGGTCTGGCTCTTTTTAACTTTTTAAAGGAATGCCAAGGTCTCTGGCATAGAAATTCTTTCTAGTCCACAGTAGATATTCTTAGCTACTGAGCTGAATTGCAGAGTCCCTTTCTCTCATTAACTTGAGCTCACACTTCCTCCTCCAGGCTCCCAGAGGGCCTTCAGCCCCTGCAGCGGATCTGCTGCGGAGCCACAGGGCTGCTCAGCGCGGGGGCTGTTTGCCTTGTGTCCCGGGAGTAGAGAGAAGGTGATCTGGGTTGACTCATCTCCTTGCAAGGCTCTGAGTAGTGTGGGTTTCTTTCTTTTCTTTTTCTTTCCATTTTTTTTTTAAAGATAATGAAAACCATTCAAGTGTTTTCCCTCCTCATGAATACCTATTTCACTGGATCACAGCTACCTGGGAGGAGAGCTAAATCTAGGCTGTAATGAAGCAGAGGAGGGGAAAGTGCTCAGAGCCAGTCTTGTTCCTTTCCATCTGTGCCACCTCTTTCTGAGTGTGCACCAGCCCTCAGTTTCTACTCCTAGTCTATCTTCCCTGTCCCGGGACAAGGACAGGTTGACAAAGGACATGGGAGTGATTTTCTACCAGGCTTATGGCAGTTGCTTCAGCCCTCTTTGGCTTCTGATTGATTACATTCCAGGATCCTATATTTTTAGCAGACCTTTCCCACCAAGCAGTCTTTTGGGAGCCATTCAATATCTGGGTTAGACAGAGGCATCAGGTGGGGTGGCCCTGCCGGAGGTGATGCCTGCCCTCCGGAAGAGGCTTCCCCATCAGCTGGTTCCCATGTGGGGTTGTCATGGTTTGGCAGCACTCTGGGACTTCCATCTTGGAGTAATCTCAGACCTCCGGTAAAACTTGCACCTCTTGGGTTCTTTAGAAACAGGAGGGTGTCTGTGCTCAGCTTCTAATGCGCCCGCCACCCTCTCCCACCATGGCCAGAGCCCAGAGTTCCCACTGCGCTGGTCCCTCCTCCCACAGCCTTTTTTTCTACCACTACTCCCTCCTACCTCCTGCTTTTCTTTCTGAAATTTTAAATGCTTTTGAACCTGTAAAAAAAAGTTACAAGAACAATACAAAGAACTCTCACATCTCTCTCACCTAGACTCTCTATTACCATTTTACTGCATTTGTTCTTCTTGTCTGTGTCTATCTATAGTATCTACTATATATGACATAATTCCCCATCATCCTAAACATTCCAGTGTGTGCCACCCAATAGTAAGGACACTTTCCCACATAACCACCCTCCAGGCCTTCAAATCAGGAAATCAGCATGGCTGCCACACAACCATCTACAGACTCCATTAAAATTTTGCTGACTGCCCTGATAAGGAGAAATTGGTTTCCCTTTCCCTCACTCTTTTTCTTGCCCTCCTCCCCGCTGCCTTCCTTCCTGACTTTCCCCCAGTCTTCTTCTTTCTCTCCTTCCCTTCCCTCCTGCCCCCAGTCTTCCCCTTCTCTTTCTTTCTCTTTCTCTGTTCTAAGAGTCTTTCCAGACTGTATTTAGATGTCATTTCTCACCAGCCTCCTTCAGTCTGGAATGCTTCTCAAGTCCTTGCCTGTCTTGCATGTTTTCGACAGTTTCCATTCTGTAGTTTGAACCTGTGTCTGCTGGTGTTTCCTTATGGCCAGACCAGGGTGATGCATTGTTGGCAGGAGTACCATAGAAATCATCCTCCCTTTCCATCCCTGGTGATGTTAACCTTGGTCATCTCTTGGTGTCATTGATTTTTCTGTTTGCAGTTGATCAGTATTTTGTGTGTGTGTGGGGGGGGGGCCCCCATATTCTGATATAATGCCAATATCCTGTTCTTCATCAAACTTCCAGCCACCAACCTTGGCATACATTGATACCTTCTACTTGTATCAGCTACCACTATGATGGTTCCAGAGAGTGCTTCTCCGTCTCTGTCATTTCTTCTACATTGATTAGCTGGTATTCTACTAAAGGTTAAGCTTTTCCTCCTCCCCTACTCCCTCACTGATTCTTTCCATTCTTTGTTTATACCTGTTCATACTCATGGGCTCCTATTTTATTTGATGGGTTATATGCCGATACTCTCATGGTTTACTTTGATGTTCAAATCTAAATGAGGCCAGTAGGAGTGCTTTCAATAGGCTGGCCTCTTTGTTCTTTAACATGTCCTCATCATGTCCTTCCTTTCTGGCACCTGTTTGTCCCAGGGTGATTTTGTACTTCCCCTGCCCCAACCTTGGATCAGCCATTTTTCCAAGGTTCCTTTTAGTGGAGGATGGTATTTAGACACCAAAATCTGGTCACTTGATGCACTCATTGCTACTGGTTGTCATGTGTCTGTACCTATACATCTATATCTAGTTCTGCATCTATCTATGTATATATATTTTTAAACCCATGAGATCACATCAGTACTTCCAGGTTTAGTCCAACACCTCTATCTAGCCCTTCCTCTTCCCATGTTTGTAAATCCCTTCAGACAGTCAGGAACATGACTGCCACTAATTCCCATCATCCTCAGTCTGTTCACTTGTTTGCTCAGTGTAACAATCTTCCAATCACTCTAGCAGCCCCCTCCTCTTTCTCAGAGCAGACATGCTGCTATCAGCACATCTGTAAGGCACCCTTCTGGTTCACTGCCCTGCTTCCTCAGACAATGACATCTCTGAGCTGGGAGGGGAGGGAAGGGAAGAGGAAGAGAAGGGAAGGTAAGAAAACTCCCATTCACTTTTGATCTCATTTCTGTTTTGGCTGAAAATTTAATGCAGGCACTTTGGGGAAAGGAATCAAAATTTATAGTGTTCTAGTGATCTTTTTTTGCCAGCAGCTTAATTCATTTCCTCATATAGTCAGACTATAGCAATAGTCACTCCCTCTTTCCCGTTCTACCACCTCTTTTTGGTCCTCATTGTCTCTGCCTTTGGTCTCCATAGTCTGCCTTTCTTTCTTCCCTTACTTGCTTTCTTGTCAGTCTCAGGATTTGGAGTAGAAATGGCAACCATTTCAATCCTTTTTTTCTTTCCACAAGCCCTGTTTAGATTCTTATTTCCTGTTCTGTTTCAGGGCGGCAGACTTGCAAATATATAATGTCAGTTATCTTGCTCCACAAATGGGGACCAATAATAGTGCAAAGAGTACAGGCTTGGTGTTATTTGGAGATTTAAACTTCTGTGACATAGAGTCTGATCCTAATCTCCTCTGGACAGATGTAGCAAAATCATAGAGAACCCAGACTGAATAGGACGGTGGGACATTAAGTATAAAAACCTAAGTGTATGACCATCTATGTATACATCCTTGTCCTTATGGGCAAGATCTTCTGATTAGTTCCTCACTGACCACAAGAGTAAAGTGGAGTGTTACAGGAAGGCAATGTTACATAGAAGTCCCTCTCGCCTACGTCTCTTTTTGTTCTGGGGCCCTCAGACTTCTTGCCTTTCTCTGCCACTGCTCTTGGCTTGTTCTTCCCAAGATTCCAGTCCTTTCCTTCGCCATCAAAACTTTCCCTGGCCAGCGCTCCATTGCCTCTGGGCCTGGCTGGATGGCAGCTAAGTAATCTGATGAGCTGAACTAGTAGGTGTTCATGAATTTTAAAAAAATCATGCTTCCTGGATACTACACATTAGCATGTTAGCTTAAGTCCTCTAGAAACACACTGCTTGGCTCAAAGAAAGAGGATGGGGGACTGAAACAGTAAGTTTCAGAACACATGGTGGGGTGGGGGGAGGGGAGGTGGGCCTCAAAGTCCTCAGGACACAACTTGGGGCTGCCTGCTCTGGAGGGGCAGGGTCTAGCTATGTCTGTGGGTAAAATAAACAGCTGTGAGAAAAGGAGGTAGAAGGGTTGTGTGTCCACATGGGATAGTAAGCAGCCACTTTTGAGATGTTCTTGCAGTTTTAAAGAGATACAAGATCTCAGGACGCCACAGTTTTTCTATTTGAAACCACCTTCTGCATTGGACAGGATAAGAGTTAAATTTCTTGTGACATGTCTACTGTATTTGTACATTTAGAAATCAATTAGTGTAATTGGGGCAATCAGAGATGCTAAACAGAGGAACAATTTACTGAGAACAAATGTCTGGAATTGTGTATTTTGCCAATGGAATTTCTCACAGTTGGTAAAAGAAAAATACTCCAAATTAAATCATTCAAGCTCAATGTGACTTTTTTTTCCCTTTTTCTTCTTGTTAAAAATGTTAAAAGAAACACAGCCTGGCTGAGATCTCCTCTCCCTCCTGTTGGACAGATTGCCTCTCAGAAAAATCCTCTAAGTTGACATTTTACCTGAAAAAAGAGCAAAGGCACATGAAAAACTCCAGGTGTGTGTGCTTGGCATGAATATTTTTTACCAAACAGGATCATAAAAGGGTTGTCTTCTCTATTAGGACCATGTGAAATGAGATCATATGGGGCCGGGTGGTCTTAGAGACTTAGTAAAGGGAGTCTGTAGGATGTAAAAAGCTTCAAAAAACATTGTTCCTACTCCTACAATGAGATAAGCCTGGATAATCTACAAAATTATAATTTGTCCTGAGCCCATCAGAGGGCTGAGACCACACTGTGCAACCAAGTTAACTGAATTCCAAAGAGGGATAAGCCCCTCCAAGGAAAGGACCACCATTTTAGCTGCGGCAGAGTACGGGAGAAAGAAGCAGCACTGTACAAGCCAAATGTTAACAAATTCTTAAAGGTCAGTGTGAACTGCAGTGGGTCTGGAACCACATGCCTCCAATGGGTGCTCATGAGAAATATTGGGGAAAGTCAGGAGACCAGAGAGAGTCTCCCTCAGTGACACAGGAATACAGGAGACACTAGGTGGCTCTGGAGGCAGGGGTAGAGGCAGGAACAGACAGGTAGAGGCAGGAACAGACAGGCAGGGGTAGAGGCAGGAACAGACACCTTCCCTCAGGTGAAGCAAAAACAAACCCTCTCATCTTCAGATAATGGGCAAAAATCCATTCGTTGTGCAGAGGAATTGAAACAAACTACCTCTGCTCCTGGGGAGAGGTAAGAATATTTCCTACATCACAGACCCAGTGGTGCCACAGGAAAGGTAGAGCCCAAACCCCTGAACTCCTGGGGGGAGGGCAGGAGACCATCATCCTGGCCCAGTAACTGTCATGTGCCAATAATGAACAGAGAGGTCTATTACTGCTGAAGGAGGAGCAAGAGACCCCCACCCAAGCCCAAGTATAAAGATATGGTGTGTCTTGCTGCCACAGATGGGAGGGGAAAGAGTACTTACTTAAAACAAGAATCCTACCTTTGAGATCCAGGTGCAAGAGCTTTTGAGGTATTGGTTATAAGACTGGGGCTGGGCCAAGACGAAGGAGAACTTCCCTGCTGCCTCCCTGCCCCATGACAAGGAAAAGCATATTTTTGCTGGGAGGGGGGCAGGAGCATGGAGAGAGACTCCAGCTGAGGTGCAGGCATGCAGGGCTGGCTGAGAGCTGAAGGGAAATCAGGAACTCAGGAATCCCTCCAACACCCCAGCTCCTACTCTAAGCTTAAGGTGACAGCAGCCTCCATCTAGAGGAATTTGAAGGCTGTGGTGCCCTGAAGGTAACAAGACTCAGACCTAAGTCAACTTCTGACTGATTGGCTCAGATCTCCCCACCCCATACTAACAACTTCACAGTAGAGGTAGGTCCACTTGAGGACCTTGAGGCATAAATGCTATTTACTTGAGCCTCTATTGCCTTTCTACACATAATGTCTGGCATTCAATTAAAAATTGCAACACACACACACACACACACACACACACACACACACACACAAGAAAGAAACAAAGCCATTGTCAAGAGGCAAAGCAATAAATAGAACCAGACTCAGAGATGATCAGATGGCCTTTACAATAACTGTGATTAATGTGTTAAAGGATCTCGTAGGGAAAGTGGATAGCATTCATGAGAAGATGAGGAATTAGAGAGATGGAAACTATAAGAAAGAATCAAATGAAATGCTAGAAATTTTAAAAGCCCCAATGTTTTTGGCAGTAAGGCATTTCTTTAATAGAGTCATCAGTAGATTGGGCACAGATGAGGAAGGAATCAAAGAACTTGAAGATAAGTCCATAGAAATGATCAAAATAGACACAGAGAAAAAAGAATAGGCAAAGAAAAAAAGGAACTGAGCAGCCAAGAGCTGTGGGAGAATCTCAGTTAATCGAATGTACATGTAATTGGAGACCAAGAAGGAGGAATCTAAGAAGAGGAGTATGGCAAGCTGGTGTTTTCCCAAGGAAGGCATGTGGTTCAAAAATGGCCACAAGATGGGGCGTCTGGGTGGCTCAGTCAGTTGAGCATCTGACTTTGGCGCAGGTCATGATCTCACAGTTTGTGAGTTCAAGCCCCCTGTTGGGCTCTGTGCTGACAGCTCAGAGCCTGGAGCCTGCTTTGGATTCTGTGTCTCCCTCTCTCTCTGCCCCTCCTCCACTCATGCTCTGTCTTTCTCTCTGTGTCAAAAATAAATAAACATTAAAAAATTTTTTTAAATGGCCACAAGAAGTTATTGCTTTTGCAATCCAGCTTCTAATTTAATTGAGGCATTTATTCTCATACTCTTCTACCCCCTTCTTGCTTATCTTCTACACCCAGTTACTTGGAGTATGAGATACACGTTTTTCTCCATCATCCCCCTCAGCAGTCTGTCTGCCGTTCTGAGTCAAGAGGAGGGGCGTAGCTAAAGTAGTGAAAAGATGCAAGGCAAGATATAGCAGCCTGCCTTTTCCTTTTAGGAAACAACTTACACTTGATGTAACTAAAATAAAACACATGGATCCTGGTTTTGAAGAGCTGGTAGATTATGGCTCATCTCTGTCCATAGTTATAGCTACGAACAAATAGCTCACATAATTTGTACCCCTACCCCCTTTGCATTTGAGCAATAAAAATAAATCTCTTTAAAGACAAAGAGTGTGTCGAGGCGCCTGGTGACTCAGTCAGCTAAGCATCCGACTCTTGATTAGGCTCAGGTCATGATCTCACAGTTTGTGGGTTCAAACCTGAGTCAGGGTGTGTACTGACAGCACAGAGTCTGCTTGGGATTCTCTCTTTCCCTCTCTCTCCACCCTCCCCACTTGCATGAGCTCTCTATCAAAATAAATAAAGCTAATAAAAAAAAAGTGTTAAATATAGTATTTATCCAGGAAACACTCTTTTGAAATACTGGAATTGATCTATATTGGCTAGTAATGTATTTAATAAGACAGTTATACAATTCCTTAGTGTTTATGTGCCATAATTTAGTTTTCAGGCATTCAGTGACTTCAGCTGCTAGATGGTGACCAGCTATCCACCTGCTAAGGCCAGTTGCTGGAGAAAGCTCGCCTCTGTGGGTCTGGGTGTTTGTGCATCTCTTGAATTCAGTGCTTCCTGGAAGATGGAGGAAGGCGCTTGATGAGAAGGGCTGGGAGCATAGTCTCTAAAATGTTAGCTCCTGTGTTTAAAATGTAAATTCAGAGACAGCGTCTCATCTTGCCATTGTCGATGAACTTGTCACCCTGCCTGTGCACAGGCTGCCTTGCAAAGGCCTTTGGGAAGGCCTCATGACCCTCTTGGCAGAGCAACTCCTTTCTCCTCTGTGCTACTTCTAATCTCATGCCTGCCGTTTGGGGCATTTTCACATTATTTTGCATTTATTTTTTAGGCATCTATTTCCTCTAGTAAATTGAGATCTTCAAGGATAAGTGTCTGTGTCTTATTCATCTCTAGTGTGGTGCCAGGTACAGAATAGGTTCCCAGTAAATTTTTCCCAATTGGATTAAGTCAATGCTTGCATTAGGTAACTGCCGTGACTCTTATCTGTACTTGAGACAAATGTTTGGTCCAGCCATGTTCCATATGTGATCTTGTTCTGCGATCAATGCTGGGCCTTCTTGCACATCATATGTGCATGCCGTAGGCACTTTGCACATGACAGCTAGGCCAAGTGGGGCTAGGTTCTGTGGCTCTGATGAGGGCTTTGAGTTCAGATCACCACAATAATAGACTTGGACATAACTTAGGGTGATTATGTTGAAAGCAAACAAACAAAGTAAAAATAGAGTCAGAAAGCTACAAAGCCATAAAGAAGAAAGAGAACATTGAACCAGGATCTGGGGTAGAATCTAAGTAAACCAATTCAAGATACAAATCTATTCAGATGATCCCTTTTATGTGGGATCACCTTATGGGTGATTGTGACTATTAGCTCTAAGCTGCCTGGTAATCAAAAAAAAAAGGGGGAAATGGGGACAGCTGTTAAGTGTCCTGCTCTTGATTTTGGCTCAGGTTATGATCTCATGGTTCATGGGATTGAGCCCCACACTAGGTTCTGTGCTGACAGTGTGGAGCCTGCTTGGGATTCTTTCTCTCTCTCTCTCTCTGCCCCTCCCCTGCTCATGCTCTTTCTCTCTCTCTCAAAATAAATAAACATTTTTTTTTTTTTAAAAAGGAGAAATGTACTTTATCATCTGATAAAAAGAAACATACTAGTTCCTAGGGGCAAAAAGAACAAAACAAAACCCAAATCCTTTTTTGGTGGCGGGGGCAAGGGAGGAATCCAGATTTGTTCTACATGTGGCTGTGCCCTAGAAAGGTTGTGTGACTCTAGCTAGTCATTTGACTACTCTGGACCTTGATTTCCTCAGCATTCGGGGATCTTTGACATCCTTTTCCACTCCAGCATTCCCTGGGCAGACAGTACTTCTGGAATCTCTCTGGATTGCGATCCTGACACTGGGTCCAAAGGGCAGGGACAGCCACCCCAGAGCATTAGCAGTAAACTTACGTGTTTTCCTTGTAGACTTGCCAACTTCCCAGCTTTGAGGTGTTCAGGATCAACGAATGCTCACGGAAAGGTACTTTGCTGCCCAAGTCAGCACTAAAACCACAGCGATCAGCACCGTGCTACCCTGGCTGCTGTCACAGCTGAGTCCCCTGCGGAAAGCTGACTGCAACAGCTGCTGAGATTCCCACAGCCGCAAACACCATCACAGTTCCCGAGTGATCACTCGGGGAACCTTCCAGACACTGCTGGGTTTTTGGGAGGGGATTGCAGACCCCAGTGCTCCGGGAGGGAGGAGGGTGCAGACCTGCCCCAGGGCAGAGCTGAGGACACGGAGCTGAAGGGCGTGGCTCCAGGCTTCCAGAGCCCCAGTCACTGGACGAATTGCTTTTTAGTGAATTTGTGTTTTGTACATTGATTTGAGGGGAACTGGTTTACTGCCACCCAGTGTTCTTCTCCCTCCCCCAGGTTCCTGTTCTAACAGATTGCTGTCTCCCTTTCTGTTATCAAAACTGACTGGGACCCAGTCTTTATCTGATAAGCCCATTCACACCAGGGTGTGAATAATTAACACCACTCTGGACTCTGCATTTAATGGTGTACAAAATCTGCAAGAGGAAAGCATCCAACGGTGATTTCTAGGCATTTGCATGGGGAAATGTTTCGTGAAAGGGCCCTCCCATCACCCCCCACCCACACACACAGCTTGCCAAGGCTGGCAGTGCTAACGTGCAAAGATTTGGCCTACTTTGCTCTGCATGTCTGGGGTGCGGGGAGGGTCTGATTGAATGGAGATTAGGCAAAGTTCCCTTTGGAGCCCACTTTCTCTTTTTTTTCTGAGGCCTCGGGTACCTCTTGTATTTTCCCTGTTCAAGGCTCTGATGTAGAGTTTTAGATACCTTCCATTCTCCCATCATGAGATACCTGTCTTATGTCTCATTATTCCAGTATTTCCGCCTACTGCCTCTGCTAGTTTGAGCAACGCCAACAGAACTCACCTGTTAAGGATTAATGTGCTACCACTCCCAGATGGGATATTTGTATTTTTAATAGGAATTTCCTGATGTTGACTGCGGGGACTCTGGTGCTAACGTGAGCAGCTGTGTCTTTTCCGTGAACATTCGCTGGTCCTGGATGCCCTGACACACAGGGAGAGTGGGGGTTTTGGAGACCCATGGTGGAGCTGTAGAGGTGTTTGGGGAGAAGTCACACCTTCAGGGGCCAAGTGCCTCCATCATGGTAGCAAGGGTCTTTTTTTTATTAGCTAAAGTCTGCAGTGGCTCTGGGGCATCCCCTGAAAGGGAACATGCTAGAACAGAGTTGACTGAAACAGGAGACAGGAAGGAATGGGACAAGAGGGAGGGGTTGCGGGTGGGCAAGGAGGAAGAGAGAAAGAGAACACAAAAGTAGGGCATGGGGAGTGCTGATTGACTAACATCATTTTCCATATGGAGCCAAGATCTGCTCATCACCAGAAGTGAAATGAGTTCCATCATATTGTCAGAATTATTTGTGGTTCTAAGTAGCGCTCTTTGAAGTCAGCTTTTGCCAAAAAGTACTCAGGCATCCAAGTGCAAGGATCGGAAGACAGGACGTGCAAGAATGCAAAGTAAAACCTGAGCTAGGCAGCTTTCTCTCAAACCTCACCAGGTACAGCGTAAACTTTCTGTGGTTGGTGAGAGATCTGCTTCCGTGGACGGATGATTGGGCATGGACAGTGTTGGTTCTTTTATTTTGTTTTTCCCCTACAATTGAACTGTCAGACCAGCTTTGGCCACATTTGAAATGGCAAGGTGGCCATGGGGCTATTTTACTACTGATTCTGATGTCGAAATCTTCTAGCTGGGTGACTGGCAGTATTTAGTTCTCAGAAGACCTCATTTCAGAGTTTGTTATTCTACCAAATATGTGTCTATCCTTACAAATGTCTAGGATGTACTGCTGTTGCCTCTTTGCCTTTACTGATTGCTGCCATGAAAATGAGCTGCATTGGGGGTTGAAGCTATATCACTTCAAGGAAGTGATTACCTAAAGCCTGGCCAAGATCTAAACTTCAAGTAAGGTCACCCACTGGCTCTGTGAGAGTGTCTCCACACTTAATATGGATATGAATCTGGGGAGTGGTGGTCTCGCTCTTGCCCTGTTGTTCTGTCATCTGATGCTTCTATAGAAAAGTGCCCGGAGAGGCTGGGCCGGCCCCGCTCAGGGCCGCCCCTTTTCTTCCCTACTGGCTCTTCACACATCTCTTCACAGGGAAGGGGTGTCTGGAACAGAATGCATAGTCTCCTAACCACACTCTTCCTGCCTCTCTGCTCTTTACAGAATGGGCTGAACGGCTTGCACCTGGCCTCTAAAGAAGGCCATGTGAAGATGGTGGTTGAACTTCTGCACAAAGAAATCATTCTAGAAACGACAACCAAGGTACGTCTCTTAGGGAACGGGGAGCTTTTCATTGATAATTCAAATGTTCAGGTCCCTCGTGTATCATTCCAGACCCTGACATGGAAACCAGCCCTTCGTGAGAGAAAGCCAAGTGTGTTTCTGAATTTCTCTTGTGTTTCCAATCACTTCCTAGTTCTCTGAGTCCCCAAAGTCACCTGAAAGGCAGAGGACCCTGTTTCCACAAAAGTCAGTGGGCTTTTACTTTATTCTCATCATTAGGTTATAAATCTAGAAAGAGAACCCTTTTCGCTATGGCTTTATGTTTTCTTAGGGTCCTTGACTTGAGTGCAGGGTCTGAGAGCTCTAGCAGTTCTACAGTCAGGTGCCTTGGGTCCGGCTCCCAGCGGAGGCAATGCACTCCGTATCTGAACAAGTTAGTTGGTGAGAACTCCCCATTTCCTCATCTATAAAATGGGGACTGTAATACTTGGTTTCAGGATTCGTATGAAAACGAACTGAGATCGTGTCAAATGCCTGGCGCGAAGCAAGGAATCGGTAAATGTCGGTGACCGTGTTGCTATTGAGGCGTAGAGAAGAGAGCCAGACCCCTCTCATTTATCCTTCCCCAGTGAGTCTTCTTGGTCAGCCGCACACTTACCTCCTCTCCTTAGCAATTACCTTGAACAGCCTTCTCTTCTCCAAGGAGGCATTTGGCCAAGGCTGACGTCACACCTCCCACGCCAGCATGCTCTTCCCATAGCCATAGATTAGAAGTGCCAGTGACTTAAGTCCAGAAACCACAGTCATGAAATTATGCATCTGTAGGTTGTAAAATCAATTTTAATTCTCACA
Source organism: Herpailurus yagouaroundi (assembly GCF_014898765.1). Classification (NCBI taxonomy): domain Eukaryota; kingdom Metazoa; phylum Chordata; class Mammalia; order Carnivora; family Felidae; genus Herpailurus; species Herpailurus yagouaroundi. The sequence continues at coordinate 2,826,155 of NW_024412376.1, forward strand.
TACATCCGCCTTGTTTATTTATTGAACAAGGTGTTGCCAGCATTTCAAAACAAAACTAAACCAAAAAACTCACCTCTCTCTACTAACTTGAGCACAGCGTTCTCTTCTCTTCCTTCCTGGTTACTTCCCATGGTTTTCCTCTTGGCTCTGTCTCTCCAGCCTCTTTCTTTTTGTTTGCTGTTTATTCAGCATGGTCTTATACCCAGCCTCGATTTCAGTTCTGTGCTGCAAACATTGGGCCTCCTCTCCAGCGGAGAACCAGAAGAACAATAAGTAGAGATATAATATGTAGTTGTGAAGTGCATTACCAAAATATTATGAAGGGACAATCATCCCTTGAGGTAAAATTCTGTAATTTTCATGTCACTTCCTGAAGGTGAAAAGATCTTGCTGGTAAAATAGACTGAGTTGCTCTTTCTGAATGTATGTGGGGCATTTTTTTCCCCTAACCCCATGACGAGTACCAGTGGTTTCCACCCTTCTTTGTGGATGAAGGGATGCAATTATTTTTCCTTCTTGTGCTCTCACATACCTGGCTGCAAGCAGTGCGCCATCTGACAGGCTCCGTGTGGGCTGGGGTGGCTTTTCTTCCCCTGGCGCGTCCTCAAGAGCTGTGCAAACATGACGCTTCAGCATTTTTGCGCTCTCCGCATTTCCCCCTTTGATTGTTATTTTGCAAGCGAATGCTTGGTGTGTCTTTGTTATTTATAGACGTTTTATAAGCCAGCGTGGTTCCTGAATGCTGTACAGAGGGAGGAAAAAAGGTGAAGCAGAAACCGTGGGCTGAGCAACAGTCATAGCAGATTGGGGAATTATAATGGGTCTTGCGAGCATGAGAAAGATTAAAAAAAGAAAAGAGTAAAAAGCCAAAACCAGTAGAGTTTCCTAAATGTGCTTAAATGTTTTTAAAGCACAAAACAAAAGCATCTGTCCCCATCCTCCCTTCTCTGCCTCTTAGAGGCCTGTGATCAGCATCAACGCAGGTAGTGAGGGAGAAAGCCCTAATCGCTCTGCTTGCATCTACTGGGCTCCTGCTTCAATGAAGCCCCCTCCCCCTGCTTCCAGGAGCTCTAGGACTCCCTGCAAAGTGGAGAAGGTGGGTCTTTGTGGATCAGACGTAGCTAAGAAATTTTTCTTGCTTCTTCCAGGCCATGTTCTTTCATGCAGAGGGAGGGGTAGAAAAAATAGAGGCCCCAGCTCCTTGCCCTGTGCCCCTGACCTGAGGCCAGAGGCCTTGAAGTTTGCAGCGTGTGCACGTGTGTGTAGGTGTGTGTTTTGGGGGGAGCGGTCTGGCTATGAGGGTCTCCCCTTTGCTCTTACCCCTCACCAGTGCTGCCCTCAGCCCAGATGCAGAAGGTGGCATGGGCCAGGATCCACAGCTAGGGTTCCGCACGGGTCCAGCTGCCCCCCGATGCATTTCTATGGGGGAGAGCTCTGATGGAGTGTGATTTCGAGCAGAAAGAGGCAGATGGAAAGAAACAGTTGACGTTGCTTCTTGAGGTCAAGGAGCCCGAGTCTCAATCATCTCTGTACTCCCGTGCCGGGACCGGTGCCTGACACACATGTGCTCAGTGTGTAACAAACAAACGCATGAATGGGCACAGCACACTTGCTTCTAAATAGGGAGACTTGGTGTTCTGAGTCCTGATTTCTAGAGAAGGTTCTTTTGCCAACAGCCATGTTCCACTTAGTACAGTGAGTGAGTTGGACCCAGGTGCCAAGGCCTCTAAATGTAAGCTCTTTGGACTTCTATGAAAAATGATTAATTAGCCTCTATACATTCATTTCTGGCACTTATTCTCTGATGGATATTGGAGGAAGAACCCTTTTGTTTATCAAATGGGACTTCAGGAGAAATCAAAAAGACAACTTGGGAGGCAAGAAGCAGGTTACTCCTGCCTGATACGGGCCACACTTTGGAAACAGAGACCTGAGCCTCCTGAAGCCCCCAGGAGCTTTCAGTGGGGCTTCCTCACCCACCTGTGGGTACTTGGGACAGTGGTGGCTGGGGGGCCCAGAGCTCGGTGCCCGTGCTGCTCAGTTCCGCCTGGGTGAGGACACTTTTCTCCCAGTGACAGATGGCCCTGGTGCATAGATGGAGTTTGAAGTCCTGACTTGTTGAGGCTTGAGTTGTCTGAGATGGATTAGCAAGTGTTTCTGTAGTTTAGGTAAATTATATACCATATGAACTGCAAAAATACTGAGTTCATTTGAGGTCTCTGCTCCTTAAGTAGCAGGGGGGACAGATGGGCCCACATGGGTCCTGTTTCCTCCCACCTGCCCTATTTGACTGAAGCTGGCAGGTGGGGCCTGTCCTGCCTGCCACTCACTGAGCTGGGGGGCCAGTGGGGTCACGTAGGTAAGTCAGAGAATGTGCCTGTGTTCCAGCCCCAGGATATCCGGGAGGCAGGAAGGAGCCTGGCAAGAAGGCCGGCATCCTGAACAGAAGAAGCCTGCTAGACCTGAACCCCATCTAGCAATTGTTAAATACCTGGAATGAATCTGGACAAAGAAACCTCAGTATTCCAGTCACCTCCTCACAACCCGCCTGGTTTCTTAGTCCCTATTAAGGGTTTTAGCTTTGAAAAAGTTTACTTTACAATTTTTTTAATGTTTATTTTTATTGAGAGAGAGAGAGAGACAGAACATGAACAGGGCCAGGGCAGAGAGAGAGGGAGACAGAGAATCTGAAGCAGGCTCCAGGCTCTGAGCTGTCAGCACAGAGCCCGACACGGGGCTCAAACTCACGAACCCTAGGATCATGACTTGGGCCAAAGTCGGATGCTTAACCGACTGAGCCATCCAGGTGCCCAAAAAAGTTGACTTTAAAACAATTGTGTACTATTGTCTCTCGCTTTTGTCTCCTCTCTAATCTGGAGAAGCCCTGGCTCATTATATGTATTTTACTGATTAATATGTCAAATAGTCTTTTTTTGTTTTTGTTTTTTTGTAGTAAGAATTCATTCCTATTTATTTTCCCCCTTTTAATTCCATATTCTTCTTCCCTTCCCTAGATGCATTATATAGTTCATTTTATTACCCCCCCCCCTTACATATTGCTACCCTTAAATCTCTTTGCCTCTCCTCCCTCCGTCCCCAGGTTAAGGGTGCTGAGTCCACAGGTCCTGCTGGCCTCCTTCCCCAGAGCTCCAGGCCTCACGGCAGGGGGCTCTGTGTCATCCTGCAGAGTTACAGCTGGATGTGAGGAGCTGGAAGTCTGAGGAGGCCCGCTCGCCTGGCAAATCTGTCAGTGTGTGTCCTGAGGAATGCTGACGGGTCTGTCAGCTGATGACAGAATGCTACGTCTGCATGCAGCAGATTAGGTGTTGAGAAGTGGTTTTTTTATCCATTAGCGTGAGGTGGTTTTTTTTGTTTTTTGTTTTTGTTTTTGGAGAGCAAGAGTTTTCCTCCTTGGGCTTTCAGTACCATTTCAAAGTGTTTAATGGGTCAGGCACACTCATGTGTGTTGTTTACCCATTTTGGGTCTAAAGAAAGCCCACTGTCCCCCACCCCAACCAGCACCCTTGTTAGTATACCTTTAACAGCGACTTTACCTTTGATGGTCACAATATTGTTGGCAGCCTGGTGGGAAATCTCTGCTTCCTCTCCCCGTGTGTTTCAGAAAGGGAACACAGCTCTGCACATCGCCGCCCTCGCAGGTCAGGATGAGGTGGTCCGGGAGCTGGTCAACTATGGCGCCAATGTCAACGCCCAGTCGCAGGTGACGGCTCTCTCCCGGGTCCTGGGCCAGAGGGCATTGCCCTTCTTTTCCACCTGTATTTCTATTATGTAGTGGGTGCACTGAATAGCTTAATCGGCAATGTGTCTCTAAGCAATAACAAAGGCATCCCTTACTATTTGTTCATGCTTCTGTTATGCATTCTAAGCACGATGTGGTTGATCATTGTGGACCCCATCTCTGTTCAGTGAAACCAGCCAAATAATATATCTAGCTATGGCTCCTTTGGGGAGAGAGACTGTGTTTAGGGGTGGGTAGGACATGGGACATAGGGGGTTCACAAAGAAGGGAGTGAAAATAGAGGGGGAGTGTGTTTGTAAGAGGCTGACTTCCATAGAATGTCAACCCCCAGTTTGGTGCCCTTTTGTAATAAATCCCGCTAAGCCATTTCTTTTTATTTTTTTTTTTAATTTTTTAAATGTTTGTTTATTTTAAAAACATTTTTATTTTTTATTTTTGAGAGACAGAGACAGACAGAGCATGAGTGGGAAGGGGCAGAGAGAGAGGAAGACGCAGGATGGGAAGCAGGCTCCAGGCTCTGAGCTGTCAGCACAGAGCCTGATGCAGGGCTTGAACTCATGAACCTCGAGATCATGACCTAAGCGGAAGTCGGACACTTAGCCTACTGAGCCACCCAGGCACCCCATAAATGTTTATTTATTTTTGAGAGAGAGAGAGAGAGACAGACAGACAGACAGAACATGAGCAGGGTGTGGGCAGAGAGAGAGGGAGACACAGAATCTGAAGCAGGCTCCAGGCTCCAAGCTGTCAGCACAGAGCCTGATGTGGGGCTTGAATCAAGAACTGTGATATCATGACCTGAGCCGAGGTCGGTTGCTTGACTAAGTGAGCCACCCAGGCTCAATGACCCCCTTCCCCCCAACTAAGTCGTTTCAAAGTGTTCATGAGTTTTTACAACAGGAGATACTGGTGGGGACATGGCCCTGTGGGCTAGCTGAAAATACAACGAAGAGAGAGTTGTCCTCCAGTTATGAGGATTTTGCCCCAGTTTTAGCATGTCTCCCTAATTTTGTGGGTAAATTTTAATGATGTTTTCTCTTGGTTTACAGAAAGGCTTTACACCCTTGTACATGGCAGCACAAGAGAATCACTTGGAAGTGGTTAAGTTTTTACTGGAAAATGGAGCTAATCAGAATGTAGCCACAGAAGTAAGTACCTTGGGCAAATGGCCTCACTGTGGGACATCTCCAGAGACAGGACGCTGCCGGGGGCGTGCATTCCTCGGACAAGGCTTAAGATGCTTCCTCAGTCACGATCCGCGTAAAGTGTCACAGAGTGCTCTCTACCTTCTGATCACTGCACTCATCCTGGGTGCCATCGGGCTCTTCAAGGGAGTGAGGGACAAAGTCATGGGTCTTGAGGAATGCCCAGACGCATACCAGAGAAATGATGTCAGAATCAAGCTTGTCCTTCCCACATTAAGCACCACTGAAGGCTGGACCTTAATGAGAAAGGATCCTGCCATAAACCATGAGTCATTTCAGCTCTGATCCTGAGTTTTGTCATTGATGAAGTGATGAAATTGAACTAGATAGAGCCAACAATTACATGACTTTGTTCTCATTCTGCTTTGCCAGTCCACGGGGTCCTGTGCCCCTTAGCACACAACTGAGGGGATTAATGACAGTAGCTCACAATCAAATCCTCAGTGCCTGGCATAGTTTCTAGCATTTGGTAGGTGTTAATAAATAATACTCATGAAATGAATAAATGAGTGATCTTCTGCCATGTTGAAGGCACTGGCCTGGCACCAGTGGATCGGGTGACAGAAAGGGTAGGCAGAGAAACAGAGGGCAGTGAAAAGCCCTCGGAGCATGCAGTGAGACTGGGAGCGAGTTACAAAGGAAAATTAGTGGCTGTAGGCTCTGTGGGATTACGGAGAAAGAAAGTGGGGCCAAGAAAGGCTTTAGGGACCAGGTGGCATTTAAACTGAGCTTGACAGATGAAGAGGGCTTTGAGTTGTCCGAAAGTCATTTCAGGCTGAGGGCCCGTCATGAGCAAGAGCCCTGAGGTGTGAAAGCGTGGGTCCTGGCTTGAGGACAGCAAGTGGTCAGATACGGTCCGAGCAAACGCATCTTTCCTCCTTTCCTCTGGCCAGGACGGCTTCACTCCTCTAGCCGTGGCTCTGCAGCAGGGCCATGAGAACGTGGTGGCACACCTCATCAACTACGGGACAAAGGGCAAGGTGCGCCTCCCTGCCCTGCACATCGCAGCCCGTAATGATGACACCCGGACAGCTGCGGTGCTTCTGCAGAATGACCCCAACCCGGACGTGCTTTCCAAGGTGAGGGCAGCCAGGCCCAGGAGGACCAGGAGAATTCTAGTACCTGGACCACGGAGCCGTATGGGTTAACAGAGGCACTGTTAACTCCCAACAGCTCCCCAAGAATGAGCCGAGGCCAGAGGTGCACACTGAACACCAGCTCCCACAGGGCCTTCAGATTCCTGCTGGGACCCGTAGGAGCTACAGTGGACAGCCTCACTTTAAACCCCTGGTGAACACCAGGAGAGATGTGCTTGGTGTGGAGCAGGAATGGTTCTTGTTGCTCTAGGTCATCCAGAGGAGTGTCCAGGGCAGCTTGGGTCTCTGGCCGGAGTGAAACTTGGGAATCTAGCGGGTGGTGTTCTAGAATTATACCCCTCTTTTCCTGGTTGGCCCCTAGTGGAGGAAAGGAAGTGTCCACACATGGGGAGATGAGGACTGGGAGGGCTCCCCAGGGGCCTGGACAGCTAGCTCTCTGATGTTTTGAGGCACTGCTGATCCACTATCTGTAAGTTTGGGCTGTTAATTACTTCTCTTGCAGCGGGAGTGGATTGCACTGAGCTATTCACACGGTCCCTCCAGCCCACGGTCACTGAGTTCTGTCTGAAAACTGCTGACCGGATTAGGCATGGTCTCAGGTTATAGGACAGAATAATGACAATGACCCAGAAGGGGCCCAAGGGCTGCCTTTGGCCAGCAGCTGAGTCACGACACCCCTTTAGAGGGCTGAAACAATCTCTAGAGCTCAGATCGTGGACCCCAAAGCACTATTCATTCATTCATTCAAATCGCTTTGTAAATAACCATTCACGTGAGTGGGCCCTGCAGAGTTGGAGGTCATGCTAGTGCATGGTTTGTCCACGTGAACCACAGTACAAAGAACGTGGGTCCCTCAGAGGTAGGACCTAGCTTTGAATATGACTTGCCAGAAAGCATTCCTTGATCCCTTCAGCAAATGTTCTCATCAGTCAAAATCTTTCCACATCGGGTCCTCTGGCCCTGCCAACGTTTCCAGAATCCCTATGCTGATTCTGAGATGGCAAATGACAGTGCGAGGCTTGTGACAAGTTGTTTCCCCCTCTGTCGTGCTTCAGACGGGATTCACCCCCCTCCACATCGCAGCTCACTATGAGAACCTCAACGTGGCCCAGCTACTCCTCAACAGGGGCGCCAGTGTCAACTTCACGCCACAGGTAAGGTGCTCTGGCAGACCCTGCACTCAGGCCAGGGGTTTGGGCTTGTCTGGCCTCTGGGCTTCTGCCTCTCGCTTTGACACAATTGATTTCCTCCTTATGGCACAAGTGACCATGGGTGGGACCGCCTGGTATTTATTGAGGCTGCTCATTGATGGGTTTCTTTTTTTTTTAATGTTTATCTATTTATTTTTGAGAGAGAAACAGAGGCAGAGAGGGGGAGAGACAGAGGATCCCAAGCAAGCTCCCCACTGTCAGCATGGGGCCCATTGCGGGGCTTGATCTCACAAACTGTGAGATCAGGACCTGAGCTGAAATCCAGAGTCGGACGCTTAACCCACTGAGTCACCCAGGTGCCCCTCATGGATGGGTTTCTGATCACCTGCATATCAGTTTCTGTTTGCCCATTCTCGAGGTGGCAAGCCTGGAGGGCAGGGATTTCTTCCAATCTGTTACGATGACTCTGGGAGATATGGCTCGGTCAGATTGGTGAGATTAACCACCATGCTGTCACATCCTCATAGATTTTGAAAACTTTCTTAGGTGAGAAATGGACTAATGGTAGGCTTAGCATGGCCTCTTATGTTGCTGCCGCTGTCGGGCTGAGGCTGGGAGCCAGGGGGAGTGTGGAGCATAGCAGCGGCATTGGAGGGGGAGGTGCCAAACCCTCACTGGTTCCTGTTCCTCCCTTCCAGAACGGCATCACGCCACTGCACATCGCCTCCCGCAGGGGGAACGTGATCATGGTGCGGCTCCTGCTAGACCGCGGGGCCCAGATAGAAACAAGGACCAAGGTGGGTGCCAGCGAGCTCCGTGGCAAGGCCCAGGGAGGGAGTTCTGCCTCAGAGTCACAGCTGGAGTGGTGGCTCTCAGGGACCAGCTAGTGATGGGCCTCCAGCATCCTGGACTAGCTCGCAGTGGGAGCCAGGATGCAGCAGGAGACATAGTGAGATGTGCTGAAGTTGAGGTGGTCTTTCAGGAAGCATCCCCGCTTCTGTGGCTGCAGTGATACTGCGGGCAGTCTTCCCTCCGGTGGCTCTGATAGGTGCCTTTGGGGCTTTCTCTTTTGGACCCTGTCTTTTAAAGGATGAATTGACACCTCTCCACTGTGCAGCTCGGAATGGGCACGTGCGAATCTCAGAGATCCTGCTGGACCATGGGGCACCCATCCAAGCTAAAACCAAGGTTTGTGCTTCCCTGCTTCCCTCCCATGAGGAACATCTTTTCCCCAGGGGTCCAGGTCAGGGGGACCCAGGATCAAATCCCACTTCTGAAAAACAGAGATGTTAATACTACTCGCAGAACCAGTGATGTGTGATGTGTACCCTGATGCCTGTCACACAGGAGACACTCAGTATAGCTCTAATTATTTTTTTTAATGTTTATTTGATTTTATTTTTGAGAGAGAAAGCATGAGCCAGGGAGGGGCAGAGGGGGAAAGACAGAGGGAATCCCAGGCATGCTCCACATCACCAGCACAGAGCCCGATGTGGGGGTGGAACTCACAACTGTTGAGATCATAACCTGAGCCGAAATCAAGAATCGGACGCTTAAGTGACTGAGCCACCCAGGAGCCCCAGTATAGGTCTAACTATTATCTATCTCAGGCACGGCAAACTTTTTCCCTAAAGGGCTAGATAGACTTTGCAAGCCATGATCTCTGTTGCAATGATTCCACTCCGCCATTGTTGTAGGAAAGCAGCCATGGATAATATGCAAACTAACAGTCATGTTCCAATAAAACTTTATTTACAAAGACAGGCAGCAGACCAGATTTGACCCACGGACTGTCATTTGCCTGCTACAGCTCTAGATTAACCCTTGTGTCTTTTATCTTGGCTCCAAGAAAAGACAGACTCTAAGCACCCCAAGAAGTCTTTAGAGCCTGGGCCAGACTGAAGTGAAGTTAAAAAAGAAAACAGAATAGCTCCTCTCAAGGTCCATGAAGGGCCAGAGCAAAGGCCCCTCCTTCAGCTCTTGAGTCTTCCTGGGGCTAAAGCTGTCAGACCGCCTCGTACTGCTTATACCTCCCCTAGGCCTTCTGCCCACTTCGTTGGGGTGAATTTGGAAGGGTGTCAGAATAGAACAAGGGAGAAACCAGGCCCACTCACAGCCTCCCCAGAGGTCTTCTGTGGGCAGTTGCAGATAGCCCATAACCATGAAAGCCGTCCGTTCTGTGACAGATCATCATGGGAGTCTTTCTACACAGCTACCTGTAATTTGGGTCATGACTCACAGCACCAAGCTGGCTTTGTGTGTGTACGTGTGTGACTGGTCGGGGGTTGGGGGTGAGGCAGGATGTATCCTCTCCTAAACCAGTTTATTTCTCGTTTAAACCTCCATCCACGGCTGAGTTGCTGTGTGACTTTGAGTGTGTCCCTTAGTCTGTCTCTGCCTCTGTTTCCTCATCTGTAGAGCTCTACCCGTCTCTAGAGTCGTTGGGATGATCACATGAGATAATATAAAAGTAAAAATCCTCGGGTAAGTGAAGGTAGAACTGCTACCACTGATTCTGTTGTCAGATCAGGAAATTCTCAGCGTTTTCCCACAGGGGTCCTGTGTTTTAACTTACATAAAGGTTCCTAAGTTGGTAATGATTTTATATTACCCAGATTATTAGGATGGGGCTTAAAAAGGCAGTCATGAAAATTCTTCACTGAGAACTTCTGACTCTTCAACTGGGAAATAAGTTAGGACCTCCGTAAAACTCACTAAGTGGCAATGAGCTGTGTTGGTTTGCTGTCACAAAGTGCCACACACTAGGTGGCCTGAACAACAGAGGCCCATCGCCTGACAGTTCTGGAGGCTGGAAATCTGAGATCAGTGTCAGCAGGGCTGGTACCTTTGGGAGCTGTGAAGGGGAATCTGTTCCAGGCCGGTCTCCTGGCTTCCCGTGGTTGCTCACAGTCTTTGGCATTCCTTGGCTTGTAGATGCATCGCCCTGACCTCTGCCTGCAGAGGCATTCTCTCTCTGTGTGAGGGGCCGTGTGCAAATTTCCCCCTTTTAGGAGGACACCAGTCATACTGGATCAGGGCCCACACTAACAACCTCATCTTAACTAACTACATCTGCAATGGCCAAATTTCCAAATAAGATCATGTTCTGAGCTCCTGGGGTTAGGACTTCAACATGTGGACTTTTCTTTTCTTTTCTTTTCTTTACTTTTCTTTTCTTTTCTTTTCTTTCTTTCTTTCTTTCTTTCTTTCTTTCTTTCTTTCTTTCTTTCAGTTTATTTGTTTTGAGAGAGAGAGGGGGAGAGAGAGAGAGAGAGACAGAGAGAGAGAGAGAATCCCAAGCCGATTCCACGCTCAGCATAGGGCCCAACACAGAACTCAATCTCACAAACGTGATATCATGACCTGAGCTGAAATCAAGAGTTGGCCATTCAACCAACTGAGACACCCTGGCGCCACCAACATGTGGATTTTGAGGTGACACAGGGCAACCTAGTACACAAATACAAGCTGTCCTGCAGCCTGATTTTGTATCTCCCTTGCTGAAAATCCTCTTCTTAGAATTCACATCCCAGCTCCTGAGCTCATGGATTGTCACGATCCAGCTCCTGCCTGCCCCCCACCCAGCTCCAAGCCCCCATCACACTTTGTCCTCCTTTGGGATTTAACTGCCTTGAGCTCCCTGAGTTCCCCAAGGATGGCTGCCTCTGTGGTATAGCTCACACTGCTCCCTTCGCTGGCGGATTCTTCCCCTTTTGTCTTCCTGGCCAAGTCCTAGCTCAGGACCACCTCCTCCTGAAAGCCGTCTCTCCCCATCCACCCTGCTGTGGACCTCTGTGCTTTGATCTTGCCTTTCCTGATGTTACCACACTGAACAGCAACAATGTATCTGTTTCCACTCTTTTACCTGACAGACTATAAGCTTCTTTAGGCCAGGGATTATGTCTGTTCTCTTTTGTTTCCTTGTCACTTAACCCATACCTGGTGCTCATTGATCGCTTAATAAATATTTGTTGAATTAATCTGTGAGTGAATGAGTGAAGAGGCTCCTCTGTCTTTAATGTTTTTTAAAATAGATTGCCACCTAAGAAACCATGAGAGTCCTTAACAAAGTTTTTTAAGTGATACAGATTTGTTAGGGGCAAAGAACAGAGGGATTTAGATGTGAGTTCCATGTTGTGCTCACTCATTCATTCATTCGTTCATAACCACGTAAATTAAGGATCACTATGTGTTACATGCATATATGAGGATTGTGGGGCATATGAGAGATATGAAGCATAGTCACTGGTCTTAAGAGGCTGATAAGTAAGGAGAGAAGATACACACACCTGATAAGTTAGTTATAGATACAATTCAGCATATCTATGAGTAAGGTCTGAGTGACAGGTAAGAAAAGCCCACGGAAGTCTAGGGTAGTCAAGGAAGGCTTCCTGGGAGAGGTGGGCCTGGCTGGAGCTGGCTTGGAGGATTTGATGAGGTAGAAAGGAGAGTGTAGTCAGAGACCAGCATGACCACAGGGGCCAGAGTGAACCAAACTCACTTAGGAGCTGCCTGGAAGCATCGTGTAGGGAAGAAGTAGGAAATGAGGTTGGAATTATCTCCTTGAATTTCTGTGTTCATTTCCTTTACAACTACTTCTCTTCCCTCTTCTCCCAGAATGGCCTGTCTCCAATTCACATGGCGGCTCAGGGAGACCACCTTGACTGTGTCCGACTTCTGTTGCAATACAACGCAGAGATAGACGACATCACCCTGGACCACCTGACCCCGCTCCACGTGGCAGCCCACTGCGGCCATCACAGAGTAGCCAAGGTCCTTTTGGATAAAGGAGCCAAACCAAATTCCAGAGCCCTGGTGAGTGGGAGCCTATTGGAGAAGGTGCCAGAGGGTCAAAGGCTGAGGGAGGCGGGACTGAGCTGTGTGGCTGAGCTTGGTGGGAAGGGCACCAATTGGTGCCTGGAGGTACCCCCGAGATTCGGGGTCTGGATAGTGGCAGTGCCTGCTAGGACCCAGGAGGCAGGATGGTAACCCCCACACTCCCTGCCACATTCAGCTGGGTATCGCCTTCTGCACCCCGATGACCATGGCCCTGGTGACAGACTGAGGTCAGGGGTGGGTATGGGTCCTAGAGATCTGACTAAGAAGCCGTGTCCGTGGTATGTATGTGGGTTGGGGGAGCCACTCCATCTGAGACAGCCCAATGCTGAGGAACAGTGACTGCCTATAGACTGCCTGCTTTGGGTGGGGGGTGAGTGCAATGGGCTGAGCTAAGCATCCTTCCTCTGCTGACGGACTTAGAGTTTTCACAGTGCTGGTGAAAGTTCTCGCCTAAAGCCAATTGCCCCCTGGGACTATGGCTCCTCTTCCTCTTTCCCCAGGCCTGGCACTTTGAGGACGCAGCATCAGGGATCTGGTGGGGCCAGAGTTCTGCACAGAGCATGGCCTTGACCACCATGTCCTCTCTGCCCACTCCCAGAGGGGAGAATTTAGAAGGCAGGAGAGCTTCCAGTCTGACAAAGATGGCTCCTTCATTCATTCAGAAAGCTTTCATGGAGCTTTTACCACATGCCAGGGACTATTTGGGGGTACTTGGGGGATTTCTGTGCTTCAGCACTATTGACATTCTGGGTCTGATATTCCTTGTTGTGGGGGGCTGGCTTGTGCCTGGTAGGATGTTTGGCAGTGTCCTTGGCCCCCACCCTCTACGTGCTAATATCCTCCTCTGGTTGTGACAACAGCAGTGTCTCCAGATGTTGCCAAGTGTCCCTGGGGTGGGTGGGACAAAGTCCCCTCCCCTCCCCTTACTTTGAGAACCACTGCCTAATAGAATAAAGCACTGGAAAAACAAACAAAAACAAACAAATAAAAATCCGTGCCCTTGTGGAATTTACATCTACAGCGGAGTTGCTATATGGAGATCCACTTTACTAAAAATGATTGGTGGTTTCAGGGGAGAGGGAACATGATTTGTTTCACAAAAGTACTCTTTATTGTCAGTCTCCCCTTAAGGAAACATTAAACAGCAGGCTCTTTTTGTGCACTCAAAAATATGATTAAAATTTTTAAAAGGGTTGATAGACAACTTGTTCAGGAACATACATGGTGCAGAAGGCGAGAGCCGCCTGCCTCTTGCGTGGTTCACAGTCACCGATGGTCCGGCCACTGGGAATCACTGATGGGTGGTCTGGGTGCTCCTTGGGCCAATGTTGTAAGTTCCTGCTTGTCTGTCTCCCTATGTGCGGGGCTGCAGAATGGCTTTACCCCCTTGCATATCGCCTGCAAGAAGAACCACATCCGTGTCATGGAGCTGCTGCTGAAGACGGGAGCTTCCATTGATGCTGTCACCGAGGTAGGAGAATTCTGCAGATGGGCACATGGTCTCTGCCCCTGGTCTTCATCCAGAAGCTGTCTTGAGACTCGTTGTTCTTAGCCACATGTGTGTACAAGCCTGGGCTTCTTGAAGGGATCATTTGGGTGACCAAATAAGAGAACATGTGTAGAGTTTCAGGGACCTTTCCAAGATCAGATGCAATTTTTTTTTTTTTTTTGAGTTGTAAAGCAGACAGAATGACCCTGCAGTGATTTTTTCTTCTGCCAGTCATTTTCCTGGAAGCAAACCCATCTCATTTAACTCCCCTTTCTTGGAAAACCATTCTGGAGCACCTAGAAGCAAGAAAGCATTAGATTCATCTGGCTCTCTTCTTTATAGGAGCAGAAAAGGCTCCTCTGTTCTCATTCCTCTCTTGTGTGTTCCAGTCTGGCTTGACACCTCTCCACGTTGCCTCCTTCATGGGGCACCTGCCCATCGTGAAGAACCTCTTGCAGCGGGGGGCATCACCCAACGTCTCCAACGTGGTAAGCCCGTGGGGAGGGCAAGGGCTCTTTCCTCTGGACTGAGAGCTCAGAGAGGAGCTTAGCTAGTGATCTTAAGATCTCCTCTCTGAGGACAGAGCTAGAATTCTCAGAATAGGAGAGACTTCAGATTTGGGAAGAACATGTGTGTATATTGATGCGTTCCCAATTAAATTTATCACACATCTGTAAGTCCTAGGAGTTTATGTTAGGCAGTAATTTGGGAACTTCCGTGTTATCTGGAAATACATTTATAATCTTTAACATTCATTAGCTCTGGGGTTTACCTTCAATTATACCTAGAAAACACACACACACACACACACACACACACACACACACACACACACACCAGTCATTAGCAGGCTAAAGGCCAACGGAGCTGCTTGCTGGGGCAACTCCACCTTTGGACAAAAGGCTACCAAGTTACTCCAGGCTGGCATTTTGGAACCGTGCATGTGTCCTTTTGGAAACTCAGCACATATGAACATTTCTATAACTCTGTTATTTTACAGAAAGTGGAGACCCCACTGCACATGGCAGCCAGAGCCGGGCACACGGAAGTGGCCAAATATTTGCTCCAGAACAAAGCCAAAGTCAATGCCAAGGCCAAGGTGAGTTTTGGAGGTGGGAAGGATTCTGGAATGTAAGTAATTCAAGTGCATTGAAGAGAAATCCATCCTTGTTAGAGGCCTGGCTGTACTGCTTGTGGCACAAAGACTCCTTGTCATTCCCACATTGTCTGTGCTAACTGTTCAGATTCTGCTTTGCAGGGGATCTGAGAAGACCACACCTATGTTTCTTTTTCTTTTTTAAAAAATGTTTATTTATTTATTTATTTTAAGAGAGAGAAAGAGAGGGAGTGCATGGAGGGGCAGAGAGAGAGGGAGAGAGAATCCCAAGCAGGGTCTACACACAGAGCCCGACACAGGGCTCGATCCCACAAACTGTGAGATCATGACCTGAGCTGAAATCAAGAATCAGACTCTCAACTGACGGAACCAGATCTATGTTTCTTTAGGATAATGAAAGTCTAAAGAACATGGCTAGGTTGCAGAGTTTTTTGGGCTGAGAGAGTTTCATGTTGGTGACAGTTGTGGCATAAGAAAAGAAACAACTTTTTAAAAATGTTTACTTATTTAATTTTGAGAGAGAGACAGAGAGAGAGAGAGTGAGTGAGCACAAGTGGGGGAGGGGCAGAGAGAGAGGGAGACACAGAATCCGAATCGGGCTCCAGGCTCCAAGCTGTCAGCGCAGAGCCCAGCTCAAACTCGCCCAAACCATGAGATCATGACCTGAGCTGAAGTCGGACACTTAACTGACTGAACCACCCAGGCACCCCGAGAAGCAACTTTTTGGAGACTATGTTGCCAATAAAAATCAGTCGGGAATTACTTGATCTAAAAATGGAAGATTCCCCCTTGTTGTAAAAGGTATTCTCAAGGAATCAGCTGAACGAGAGAAAGAATTGCTACTGAATTTGCAAGGTGATTGGCTTTGACCGAGATGGGGCTTGCCTACATCCCAGAAGACAGCGGCTGTGTTTACAGTTGGAACAGTGGTTTGTGCTTGGGCCACACGAGGAGTCTCCCAAATGGGCCCAAGAGCACAGAGACCTCACCCTTGAACCCCTTCAGTATCAGGGGAGGAGGAGGAACAGGGGTGGGAAAAGAAAGTCATCTTTCCCCTTCAGCCATTTAGACTTTCCCTTGACCCCTTTCAAACAGAAAGGCAAACATCCACTCAGACATGGCTTGGAAGACGGTAAGAACAAGTACAACATACTGAGTGCGTGTTTTGTGCCAAACACTGTGCAAAACATTTTCTAGGCACTACCTGCTTGATCCTCGCCATAGCCCAAGAGGTAGATATTACTGTTCCCATTTTACAGATGCGAAGGCTGAGCCTTTGGGCAATTCAGTAGAAATAACAGCTAAGTTGAAGGGTAGTTGTGAGGAGTCCACAAGAGAGCACATTTATTTCTGTAACTCAGAGACTTGATTTGAATCCCAGCTCTTCATCATACTAGCTGTGTGGCCTTGAGAAAGTCACTTACCCCCTCTGGGTCTCACCTTCCTTCTCTGTAAAGTGAGAAGTTGGATTAAGAAGCCTTCCCTGTTCTTTGGTTTCACTTTGGGTTCCAGGATGACCAGACCCCACTTCACTGTGCAGCTCGCATTGGCCACACAAACATGGTGAAGCTCCTGCTGGAAAATAACGCCAATCCCAACCTGGCCACGACCGCTGGGCACACCCCCCTGCACATTGCAGCCCGAGAGGGCCATGTGGAGACGGTCCTGGCCCTCCTGGAAAAGGAAGCGTCCCAGGCATGCATGACCAAGGTACAGCCTTCCTCCTCCTGTTCTCTGGAGGCAGCTGGCTACAGCGGGCCTGGGGTGTGGGCTGGGCGTTCCCTCCTGTTCCTCTGTGTTGCCTTGATAATGCTGAAAGCAGCCAGGAGGACCAGCACCCCCAGCCTGGCTGCCATCTGTGAGCCTGATGTGTCATCCTTCCCCAGAAAGGTGGTAAACTGTAGTTTCTCATCCACCCACCCAGCCTTCATCCCTTTATCATGAAATAGCTGTTTGGTCTGGACAAATCTGGTTCTGGAATACAAGAAGGGCTAAGGCTCAACCCCTGCCCTCAACTTGCTAGTAGTCGAATAACAACAGCACAAGGTGGTTTTATGCTCCATCACGAGAGGTGCAGGTGCAATCAGAGGAAGCCTGCTAATTTCTGGGGCCTTGGCCTCTTGAAAGGATCAGAAATTGCTGTGTCCTTTATTTGATCAGCGTTTCCACTTAAGGCGGGATACCTCCTTTGCCATGGGCCCTTTCTCTGGAGGGTGAGGGGGAGGCAGCTCTGATGCCCCCTGGTTCGGACAGCCTGTGTTTCTCCTCAGAAAGGATTTACCCCTCTCCATGTGGCTGCCAAGTATGGGAAGGTTAGGGTGGCCGAGGTGCTGCTGGAACGGGACGCACATCCAAATGCTGCTGGAAAAGTGAGTTTGAACTCCACCACCGCGCCCCCCCCCCCCCCCCGCCGCCCCTCTCTCACCTGAGAGGCCAGAGCAAAGGATAAACTTTGCTACTTGGGAATGACCTCTCTTACCCATGCCTATTGTGTCCATCTTTTGAATGGGCCGCCATCTCGGGGGAAGGGGTTTTGGAAAGACTGTCTTTCTGACAAAGGCCTTGTCCCCTCAGGAAAACCTGGTGGTCTCCTCTGAGCGAGTGCGTTAATTGTGCTGCCCACCAGGCCCTGCAGGAACGGGGGGAGGGTAGGAGGGAGGGAGGGGTAGCCCCAGGTCTGGCTGGTCTCTCGGGTGACTTCAGATCAAGACTGTCTTTGGCATGACTTTTTAACCAGATTGTAACTCTGTAAAAGAAGTGATACACATCACAAAATGACACCTCCTGTAGCTAAAGGGATCACTAGTAGAAAGCCAGTTGAGTGAAGGCTGTTCTCTGTGTCCATCTTGCCCCCAGCAGAATGGCTTGACCCCTCTGCACGTGGCCGTCCATCACAACCACCTGGACATCGTCAGGCTGCTGCTTCCCCGGGGCGGCTCCCCACACAGCCCCGCTTGGGTAAGCCTGTCCGGGTCCGTATACTGGGAGCCCTGGCCCCAGACCTCCTCAGAGCCTGGGCCTCTGGAAGGCAGGCTGCCTCCCTCTCCTTCAGGAAGGGCTGTTCCAGGAGCAGCTGGAGGGTTTTCGTGTTTTGCTTTTATTTTTGCCTCTGAAATCTCACCTCACTTACACAAATGTTACCTGCGGTAATTGCTACTATTTGGAGATCAGGAGTGGGGTGGAAAATGGGTAACACTTCTCAGCCACAGGTTCCCTCACAGAGGTGGGATTCGTTTTACACAACAAATGTGTTCCCCAAAGTGCTGTGTGTCAACTGAGTTTTGTCAGCTGGTGGTCACAAGTCAGCATGTCCAGGAATCTCCAGGGGCTGTGAGCCTTGTCAGGTTCTCACTCCATTTGGTGCTGGCAGCACAATGGCCACACCTGGCAAAATATTCAGGGCTGAGGGTGAAGCTGCCATAACCTTGAAGGAAGGGACCTGTTTCGGATGTGAATAGTCACCCCCAAATGTATTTCTCTCAGGAGTTCAGACTTGGAGATGGTGGTGTTTTAACAAGGCACACCCAGGTATGTTACGTGGTAGACATAAGTCCAGAGTGCCGGCCCCTGAAACATGCTGCTCAGAGTGGCAGGTTCACGGCCTCTCAAGGGAACCAAGTGAGGGACGCTGAGCGGGCTCGCTTATGTAAGATCAGACTGGGGGTGGGGGCAGGCAGTGCAAGGTGATGGGATCAAGCTGGAAGTGAGGATCATTTTCGGGGACAGGCTGCCTGGTGTGGGACCAGAGGGTGCACAGTGTTTGTCTGTGAGGGGAGGGGGCTGATGGCCACGCAGGGGAGGAGGGGAGACGAGTGGGGGGAGGGGCAGGGCTCTGCTACAAAGGACAAACAAACCTATCAGGTTGCTCACTGATAGGGCAGCCAGGACTCGGAGAACAGGACCGTTTCTGAGAGAGCACACCCCGCCCGATGCTCAGCCACCCGGCAGGAGGCTCAGCGCTGCCACGGTGGAGGGAGCCACGGCAGAGGGAGCCACCAGGGCGGGTTGGTGTGTGATTATAGCTGACACCTGCTGACTGCAGCGGGAACAGAGCCGAGTCCGGGGAAAATCCGTGCGGGCCTCAGTTTGTCTTCCCTCCTCAGAATGGATGCTCATCTGAATTTTACAGCCTCCCTTCCCTGGAGACACAGCGTCTCCCAGACACCTCTGTCTCCTTGGGCTCCTGTCCCTGCCGCTGTTGTAGCGAGCCCACGTCACTGTGCAGACGGAGCATGCGGCCCCGCTAAGATGTGACTTACTCCTGCCTCTAAAAATAAAAAGCTGGACTCCCCGCCTCCTCACTCCCCTCCTTATATAAAAGAAATTGGAGCCAGGTTCATGGTATTTAAAGAGAGCCTTATCCAAGCACAAACCTTGTACAGATGGGGTTTGTTTCCATGGCAAAAAATAGTTTCCCAAGTAGTCTGGCAATTTTGTAGAATTTCACATGCAAATCTCTCTGCACCCAAACCAAACCCTCCCCCTTCTCATTTTGATGCTAATGTTGTTTTAACATTTAGGCAGATTTCTCTCCAGTGTGCATTCTTTTGGATGAGCTCATTTCCTTGGGAAAAAAAGACCTTTCCGTGGCACATACCCCTCCCTAAACACTCCACCTAGCTGCCCCTTGTCCTTGTCACCTACAGAAGGTCATTCATCCCCCTTAGTCCTGCTTTCTGGGAAGCCCAGAGGGTTAGTCTCTGTTCCGAGACTGCCAGCTGCCCTTGTACGTCGGGTTGAACCAGGGATCACCTGGCCTGAGCTGCTGCCAAAGTACATGTGCCCTTTGCTAGGACAGGGTGCTGTGTTTGCCAGTATGGATGTGCCCAGCTGCCCAGGTGACCCGTACTCCTGATTAGACTGCCATGAGTATACTTCGACTTCCCTGGTACTGTCCTTTACCTATTGGAATTCCTAATAATCGTTGCTTTCCTGCTGTGAATACCTGCTATGGCCCGGGCCCTGGCTGGGTGCTCAGTTAGGTCATCCCACCCATCCTGGGGACGGCACTGAGAAGCAGACGTTCTCTGAGGCTCCCCTTACAGAGAGCCATCTCCTGTGGGGATAGCTCCAGATCCCAAGCTCCATCTAGCAAACCACACCTCTTTCTTTGCTTTCTGTTGATACAACACAAAAAGAGTTTTGTTTAATTAATATTATAATCAAAGTGTTGATCTTGTTGTGGGAACACAACCTAAAGCGGATGTATTCTCATAACATATTTTTTTAAAAAGGAACCCAGAAGTGAATTATCTTACATAATTATTCAATTGAATTGAATCTTTTTATTCAATTTGATTCTCTGGGTAAATTACAACTTCTCATTTTCCCCACGATATCCACCTTCCTAATGGCTCTTTCCCTGTCTTCCAATGTTAGGACCCTGGAATGTTACTATATTGTCAGTCCCCTTTTTTCCTCTTTCCTTTTCCTGATCAGTGATCCTGGCAGAATCAGAAATGTTGGTTTCCACAGTAAGGCAGTGGCTGGCGGGGAGGTTCAGATCTCTGGGAGAGACAGAGGAATGCTGGCCAAGGTGGGGAAACCGTATGTCTTATGCCATCTGCTCCGGGACTGGCGGGCATGTGCTAGGAAGTCATGGGTCCTGCTCAGAGGCCCTGAGGCCTGGCATCTCTTTTAGTCCTGAATGTGTGGAGGCCTTGCTACTCAAAGTGTGGTCCCTGGACCAGCAGCATCAGCATCATCTGGAAACTTGTTAGAAATGCAGACTTTGGGGCCTGCCAAGAACTTCTGAGTCAGAGTATACATTTTAACAACATCCCGAGTGCTTTCTGTACGCACCGTGGTTTGAGAAGCAATGTTCCAGATGAAAGGACCTGGGATCTGGAGTCTGAAGGCCAGCTTGGGTTATCTGTTGTTCATTTACTAGGTGACATTAGATAAGGCCCTTAACCTTGCTGAGAATTAACTTCTTTAAGCCACAAAATGAGACAATAATAAAAATGCCTGCCTTGTTTCCTGTACAAGGGATCATGTAGGTGAAAGTGGTTTCTAACAGTGATGACCAAAGTAGTCTGTCAGCTGTCTGCAGCAGGATAAGGCACTTGCTCCATCCAACAGCTGTGAGAAAAGAACAAGTTAGATGTTATTATCCACTTTAAACGGCTTCAAAAAATATAAAAGGATGTCTCACAGACATTGAATATCTTGCCCCCAGTCACACAGCTAGTTCATGTGGAAAGAGGACTTGCCTCCCTGTCCTCAAGTTCCTTGCTGGGCTTGACCCTTCTTCCACCCCCTGCCTCAGTCCACAAGCCCGGGGAGGGTGGGGGTAACAGACAGGAGCCTTTCATTTATTTACCTAGCTTTCTAGTTCTTCTGCAAGCTGCTGGCTTTTGTGGTGACAGAGCACCTCCAGCAGAGCACTTTGTCATGCTGGCTGGGGGGGGGGGGGGGGGCGCTCCAAATCAAAGGGATTTGGTTTGTTTGTTTGTTGACTTAAATCACTCTCCTTGGTGACACCAGCTCTGCTAACTGAGTGTCGCTGAGTGTCCGGCAGGCCAAGAACCTGGCCTAACTCTCCCTCAGAGGATTTAAAATCTAAGGCATGTGTTCATATTGTCAACTCAGCATTCTTGTAACCGGGCTCCTGGTGGCTTCTTCTGTTTCAGAATGGCTACACCCCTCTGCACATTGCTGCCAAGCAGAACCAGATTGAGGTGGCCCGCAGCCTGCTGCAGTACGGGGGGTCAGCAAATGCAGAGTCGGTGCAAGGTGTGACACCCCTTCACCTGGCCGCCCAAGAGGGTCATGCAGAGATGGTGGCTCTGCTACTTTCGAAACAAGCCAATGGCAATCTGGGGAACAAGGTAAATATGGCTTCTCCAGATTTGCCCTGTAGTCGCGGTAATGTTTTAGTGGTAACTACGTAGATATTCTATCTGAATATGGAGTACCTGCTGGGTGCTCAGGCACTGAGTTTAGGTGTGTGTCTGTGTGTGTGTGTGTGTGTGTGTGTGTGTGTGTGTGTGCATGTGCCCATGCGTGAGCATGTAATCCTTGCCACAGCCCTGTGTAGGTTTTATCTCAGTTTTATAAATGAATAAACAGATTCAGAAAAGTTGCTTGTTCCCAGGGTTGCATGACCCTGAGCCTACCTGACGCCAAAGCCTTTTGTAGATAGATTAGCTCAAGAATCTGCAAAAAGATCAATATTAAAATCCACAGTACACTTTCCCAAATATAGGCCAGTGGGTCTACATTCAGGAATGTAGTAAGTAATTTGGTACTAAACATTTGTTTTCTGTGGCAGAATATTTTTAAATGCCCACCCGTACGTTAAACTAGCAGTTCTCCATCCCGACTATTGGTGGAAGAATCTGGGTCCTTCCAAGATTGTAGACAGCATTTTGAGAGGATGGGCGTACAAGTGTATTTCTAGGTGAAGTCTTCGTAGTTCTCAAAGGAGCTTCTCAAAAGGAACACATGACCCAAGAAAGACAAAGAATCACTTATTTTTAAAAAATCATAGTTTTATTGAAATACAATTTACATACAATAAAATTCAGCCTTTTGAACTGTACTATTCAGTGATTGTTAGTATATGTACAGAATTGGGCCACCATCACCACTATCTAATTTCTAGAACATTCTTATCACCCCAAAAGAAGCCTCATACCCATTAATGGCCACTTCCCATTTCCCCCAAATATCTCAGTCCCCGGCAATCACTAATCTACGGTCTCTGAATTTGCATATTCTGGATGTTTCATATAGTGAAATCAATACAAAGAGCCACTCCTTTAGATGATAAAGGAACAGTTTCAGAAAGGCAAGCATTTTAAGGATAAACAGATTTGTTAAAAGATTCATTGGTTCTTTTTTGCACAGGTGTGGACAAGTGATCCCCAGGAGGGACCTGTTAGGGCAGGACCATTATACTGAGTGGATTCTTGGTTTCTGCCTTGTGCCATTTCAAGCAGGCTCTGTGAGGAGCCATAGGGTGGTGGTGATTCTCAGTACTGGAGTCATCCTCACTCATCCCACATGGCACTACATGGGGCAAATTACTGTGTTATCCTAAGAATCAGGCGAGCCCCTGGAGGCTTGTGACAGACGTAGGACCTCTCCATGTCACAGCCTGTACTCGCCACCGCCCCACCCGCCCACCTGCTCAGGCCTTGCTTCGAGGGTTACTGCTCCTGGGCCTCTGGGCAGCCTGCCGGGAAGTGCAGAAGGCAGAGGAGGACAAGTGGAGTCCCTGGAGAGGGGACAGGCCCTGCCCCCCTGCCTCTGGCTGCAGAGGAATCACAGCTCTGTGGGTCCCACAGTTAGCAAAGCATATTGAGTAGGGGAGAGGGGAGAGAAGACTTTCCTGGCATTTTTGTGTGAGTGTGCACATATGAGATGACCCCTCCAGCGCATCACTGTCCTGAGAAAGCTGTGCTGAGAACTCCAAGAATATGGTGCTTTCGGACCCTGAAGGATCATCCATCCTTCGACAGTGCGGCACGGGCTGTGAGGTGCTAATAACATGCTACACTGAAGTGGCACGTCATGCTTTCCAGCGTGTTTTCATCAGTGTTTTCTCAACCTTACTTTGCCCTCAAGATATGTCAGTGATAACCCCTATTTTCCAGATAAGGAAACCAGATAGGTTTAGGGTCTAGATAGGTCTAGATAAGGACTCTGAAGCTTGTCCCAAATTATGGAAATAGGGAATGTTATAAGGGGAAAGCTCCATAAAGTTTCTCTAGTTCACAGGTCAGCAAACTACGGCCCATGGGCCAAAACCGGCCCACCGCTTGTTGGTGTAAATTAAGTTTTATTAGAACATAGCCATGTCCGTTTGTTTCCATGTTGGCCATAGTTGCTTTCTCATTATAACTGACAGAGTTGGGAAGCTGTAACAGAGACATAAGCCTAAAATACTGACTATCTGGCCCTTAGCAGAAAACCTTGTTAACCTCTACTTTAGTTAAGCCACCTCATTTTTCAGATAAGTATAGAGGCCCAGAGCTGGAAGAGCTTTGTCCAAGGTCACACACCTGTTCGGTGGCTACACAGCTAGGTTAGGCTCCCAAACCCCAGTGCTCTTTCTCTGTGGCTTGAAAATCTTTATTGGCTACAAGATGATGAACTTCTGTTTCCTTCCAGAGCGGACTCACCCCCCTCCATCTGGTAGCACAAGAAGGCCACGTTCCAGTGGCAGATGTGCTGATCAAACACGGTGTCATGGTGGATGCCACCACCCGGGTAAGGCAGGCAGTTAGTTTGTGCTTCTGCCCATGTGTGCTTCCCCACCCTTCTCCCCTATGTGCACCCCTAGCCCTGCCCCGAAGCCCTGCTGCTTACCCATTCTCACCTCTTGCTTTTCAGATGGGTTATACCCCACTCCACGTGGCCAGTCATTATGGAAATATCAAGCTGGTAAAGTTTCTACTACAGCACCAGGCAGACGTCAATGCCAAGACGAAGGTACAGGCACACTTGAGAGCTGACTTCTATACTGTCACTTCTTAGGTGCCAAATTAGGGTGCAGTCAGAGTTAACCCTGGGGCACTTGGGGCTGTGCCACAATTTTAGGCTTTGACCCTAGAGGCGGAAATGGGGAAAATGCCTTTTTTGTCTTGCACATAGAAGCCAGGCTGTATAATATGTGGGCAGTTCTCTCTCTCTCATAACTAGTTAATCCTGCCAAAATGTTACCTTGCTTTACAGCAAGGATACAGTCCCTTGCACCAGGCGGCCCAACAGGGACATACAGACATCGTGACACTGCTTCTCAAAAATGGTGCTTCCCCAAACGAGGTCAGCTCGGTAAGTACCCACCAGTTTCCCAATTTCGGAGAAGTGGTCCCGATGGGCAGTCCCGTGAGACCCCTATTCACCACAGAGGCTTGGTCTACCCTTGCTGCACATCCGGGGCCTGGACCATAAAGTCACAGCTGCGTCAGTAGCCCAGGGCATGGGTGCTGTGATTGATTTCTCTTTCTGGTGAACTCTAGGTTATCCTCTAAATATCATTTACCCTCCCTCTTTACCTTTGTTTAAATAGTGCTGTTGAAACTCTCTCTGTGCATGTGTGACGCCACTTTTAGTAATAGTACAAGTAGCAAACCAAATGTCTTGCGTGGTTCATGATGTTTCAGGGCTTCGGGGTTGTCTTGAGCAATATGCTCAATCCTGAATAGGGGCTTCCTCATTTGACGATGGGCAGGTTTTCCTAGATTTTCTCCATGGCTGCTTCCAGCTCTGAAGGCATCTGGACCTTCGTAGATGTGGCTGCTAAACCTATAACTGGTTGGAGCTGAATGTGTATGGGGCCCAGAACACATCCCTGGGACTGGAGAACTTAAAAGAAAATAAAGCCTCAATATCACTCTACTTCCACTTAGCTCTGTCTCTTCAAATCAAAGTAGAAAATATGCCCCTTCCCTGTTTCTGGTGGTGATTTGTGATTTCTAATTGGCCTAAACAGTTAACTAAAGTATGTATACATTATTTTGATTATTTTAGCACTCAGTAACGGATACCCAAAGAACTGGTGTTGGGAGCAGTGAGCAGCACTGCCCTCCACTTTCCTATTCCAAAATTGCATATGGTGCCTTCCTGACCCATTCCTTCCAGTTGGTTTGGTTCCCTCTTGGCAGTTCTTGACTTGTCCTGGCAAGATTTCCCCTGTTCTCATTTCAAAACTCCCACATTCGGTGCTACAGACTTAAAGTATCACTGCCCTCCTCCCTCCCATACCCCATCTTTGCAAGCATTGTTCCTAACACCTGTCTGGGCTCACAAGTGTGCAGGGGTCTTGCTCTGGGCTCTGAGGTGCAGTGTGCCCACCTACACTCTTCTAAACAATTAGAATGTGAGCTTGGTCTACATAAAGGGGCCAGTGCTTTCCCCCCAGACGCCATTCCCTTATCTGATCTCACTCTGTCTCTGCTAATTTTCCCAGAATGGAACCACACCTCTGGCAATAGCCAAGCGCTTAGGCTACATCTCTGTAACAGACGTGCTCAAGGTTGTCACGGATGAAACCAGTTTTGTGGTATGTCGGCTTCTCCGCTGCACCATCCACCCCAGATACACACAGACTGACAGGGCGGCCCTGTGGGTTACTCTGGGAAGAGGAGCACATTCTGGGATGGGATAGGAAGCACAGCACCAGTGGCCGCTGGGGCCACAGGAAGAGGGTGTTCTCCTCTATCAGGCGGAGTTGTACTGCCACCTAGTGGTGAAAAGAGTTAGGGCTGTGACCAGACCTAAGGGGGCAAATAGCAAGCTGGGTGCTGGGCGGAGACATGGCAATAGGAAGCTGGCATTTCCTGTTTATCCCCTTGCCAGACAGCTTTCAGGCGGAAGGGCCTCTCAGCTTTGATTCTCTTCCTTTAAGACAAACCTCCTTTCCCACCTCCTTCCTGCTGAATCTGTGAAAGGGCCTACTGTTCTATTTGGGTTGAATTCTCTGCTTTTTCTTTTAGTTAGCCAGTGACAAGCACCGGTTGAGTTTCCCTGAGACGGTAGATGAGATCCTGGATGTCTCTGAAGATGAAGGTAACGTCTGGGATTAACAAAAAGTCTGGGGAAAGTCAGTCCAAAGGGAGCACACCTGGGAGCCGTCTGTCCCTGGGTGCCTCCTGGGACCTGCCATAGTGCATTCAAGGGCCCTTCTTGCACACAGACACACACATGCACACACGTGTTCTGCGGGGCTGTATCAAAGTCAGAGAGAACTGCTTTTTAATGATGTTTTCCGTTATCAAAAATATTCCTTTAGTGTAATTTTAGGAGCAGGAAAAAAACCTACGTCTCAGAGTTAAAATACAAAATGCTTTGAACTTTCCTAAATATATGTGTGTTTGTCCATTATACATGGAGTATGATTCTACTCAGATCAACTCTCAGAGCTGTTGAGAACTGCAATAAAATTCTGCCTGATACTTTCCTGTGCTTTGAACAAATAACAAGCTGTTTATTTAAAATCTGTAAGAATTCTTTTTTTAATTAAGCTACTCTTCTGACCACATAGTGGGTCAGTAAGTTTTGGGGTACAACCATTATTATGAAATCACTATAGTTTCAACTTCTGTGAGCCAGGGAGTGCTTGTAGTATATTTCCTGCCCCACATAAGCCTGTCTCCTCACTTAGGTCTGAGGGGAGCCCTTGTGATGTAAAATCATGGGGTTGGTCTGGATTATCTCTCTAGTCCCTGGTGTCTTAACCATGTCAGCGAGGTGATTACAGCTCCTTTGTGTCCCCGTTAATAATATGCCTCTTGCATTAACTGACTTCAGTCCTGCCCTTTTTTTTTTTTTTAATTTTTTTTAATGTTTATTTATTTTTGAGAGAGACAGAGACAGAATGCGAGTGGGTTAGGGGCAGAGAGAGAGGAAGACACAGAATCCGAAGCAGGCTCCAGGCTCTGAGCTGTCAGCACAGAGCCCAATGTGGGGCTCAAACTCACGAGCTGTGAGAACATGACCTGAGCCTAAGTCAGATGCTCAACCGACTGAGCCACCCAGGTGCCCCTAAATAAGTGTTTGGTTTTTTTCTTTAAATTTATCCTGCCCTTTCTTAAACTTGGCTCTTCTTTGCTTTCCAGGAACTGCTCATATAACTATCATGGGTATGAAACACTTTCTGTTCCCTGTGGTCCTTTCTCACGAGTGCATTTCACCCTAAGCAATCCCAGCTCTCACTAATCCATTCCTGCTTTCCACCCTCCTCCAATGGCTAACAATCTGGAGCCAGGAGCTTCACTATAAAAGGAGATTTACACCCATAAGATCCACGCCTGGGCAGGTAGCTCCTGCCTGTCCATTTCCGTGTCTGTGCCCATGCCACTGTGTTTGTGATCATAACTGCATGAGCTGTTGTTATTCCATCCTGTCAGCTCCAGATCACAGAGCCAGGATGCTCACTGCTAAGTGACAGTAAATGACACCGCAAGGTCGAGGGCTCCCGCTCGGTTCAAGCAAGGAAAGAGAAACAAAGAGGCGGTCGGGGCTGCAGACAGTTTGAACCCCTTTGTAATGGACTTAGGAAATAATAAGGTTTCAGCTGCAACGATTATAAAAAAACGCTAGAGCCCTTCAAAATGAATGGGCTCAGTCCCATTGTAGTTTACTCTTCCATAGTGTGTGGTGTGGCAAAGGACAGAAACAACTCTTTTCTTTGGCATCTGCGTCCCCAGCAAGAGCTGTTTTGAAGTGGAGCTTGTTCAGGCCAAAGAAGTCTCTTCTGGCTGTATTTTTTGTCTTCTGCAAAGGCTGGTATAGACTAAGTAAACTGTTGGGAGCTGGCTGGCTTGCTCTGTGCCACCGGGCTGGAGGAACGGAACGGGGCTGGCCCAAGACATTGTCAGTGGTCCCCTTGGAGCAGCAAGGGCCTTGCTCTGCCCCTCGGGGGCCAGCATTGAGAGGAGGAGCAGGAAAGCACTTTTTAAATAGAAAGAGGAAACCTCCATCCTGTCACTCATGTAGACTTGTGTGGTTTCAGGGGAAGAACTCGTCTCCAAGGCTGAGAAACAGGATTCCAGGGATATCGATGAAGAGAAGGAGCTGCTGGATTTTGTGCCGAAGCTAGACCAAGTGTAAGGAGCATGCACACCGCGCATGGGCAGGCGGGCCCCGGAGCTCGGGGTGGAGGGGTTCCCCAGCAAGGAAAAGTCACAAGAAGGCCAGGCAGAGCATGTGCTGCGGACAGGGAGAGAATGCTGGTTGGCTGGATTGTGGGCCCGGTACTTTAGGATCAGTGAGCCCTGTCCCCTGACCGCCAGGCGGGGTCACTGGGGCCTCTCTCTGCCTCTGCCAGTGTCCCTGCTCCTTCTCTGTCTCCTCCTCACAGCCCCTCCCTCTCCTGCACTCCCAGCTTATCACCAGAAAAGCCCACTGAGGAAGATTCGCATTAACAACTGTTGCCAAGCTGAGCTCATGCACTGACCATGGCTGTCTGCCAGCACAGCACCTTAGAGAAACCCACAAAGGGTTTGTGTCTGCCTGCAACACATTCCTCCCCCCACCACCTTGGGGTGCTGTGAATTATTCCCATGTGGGTACATCAGCACACAGAGAGACTTGGTGAATAAATCTAAACGTGACAATTGTAGAAACACCTAGTCCTCAGGGTTTCTGAAAAGA
Source organism: Herpailurus yagouaroundi (assembly GCF_014898765.1). NCBI lineage: Eukaryota > Metazoa > Chordata > Mammalia > Carnivora > Felidae > Herpailurus > Herpailurus yagouaroundi. The sequence continues at coordinate 2,854,916 of NW_024412376.1, forward strand.
CAAACATGTGCCATCTTAGTCCCAGGGTTCATTCAAAACAGGGCAGTGGAACAGCAGGAAGTGAAGGCCCAAGGGTATTTCACCAGTGAGTATTCACTGTATAAGATATGAGTCTCCAAACTCAAAATCATTACTATTTACTGCATAGCAGTTAGAAAGAAGTACAAGACTTGGCCCCTCATAAAGAACCTACCAATTTATTTGGTGGGATCAAAACATACTCCAGGGGGTGCCTGGGTGGCTCAGTCAGTTAGCATCCAACTTTGGCTCAGGTCATGATCTCATCGTTCCTGAGTTTGAGCCCCGTGTAGGGCTCTGTGCTGACAACTCAGAGCCTGGAGCCTGTTTCAGATTCTATGTCTCTCTCTCTCTCTCTCTCTCTCTCTGCCCCTCCCCCCCCATACTCTCTCTGTCTCTCTCTGTCTCTCTGTCTCAAAGATACATAAACATTTAAAACAATTAAAACACACACACACACACACACACACACACACACACACACACACACACCAAGAGGTCACAGAGCAGTGCAGGATAAGATGTTAAGGCCAGAGCGAGGATCCTATCAACAAGGGCTCCGAGGCTGAGAAGCGGGTGGTAAGTGTGAGGGAAGGCTTCATGTGGGAGGCAGCCCCTTCATCTGGCTTGTGAAGGACAGCTGGGCCCGAGGAAAGGCTTTGAGGTGAGGGGAAGAGGCTGGTCAGCGTGTGACGCTGAATTGTATTGCTTGTGTGATGTGCATGTCGGGTTGTGGCAAGGGGGGCAGGTAGGTTAGGTTATTATGGGGGTACGGAGGTGTTTCATTAGGCCTCCCATGGCAGCCAGGGGCTATTTAGAAGAATCATCCCTCTGATTTCCCCATGTTCTGGGTATCTAGGGTGGAATCTCCAGCCATCCCGAGGATCCCATGTGTCACACCTGAGACAGTGGTGATTAGATCTGAGGAGCCAGAACAGGTAAGAAGCACCTTTTGTTTTTTTGTTCCCATCTGCAGAGAGTGGGTACCCCTGGGACACGATGGTTTTGAAATGATCCACGGTATGATAGGAACTAAGAATTAAATGCCTGTAGCATTTACCAAGCTCTTCAATCCAGGCTTCCACATGTACTTTGCAGTCCCCTGTGCTGCCAGAGTTCTTATTATCCCAGATATTAATGATACAAGTCTCAGAGAGCCCAAGGGTGTGTGAAATACCATTATGCTAGTCCGTCCAGTCACAAATGAGGCTGAGAACTGACGCCAGAAATTCTGGCCCCAAAGCCCGTGTCCTCATGGCCACACTCCCTGTGCACAGGCTCTCTGCATGCCCGGGACAGTGGGTCACAGTGCTGGAGAGGGAGCTGAGGTTGAGCTGCGGGCCCAGTCACCGAACTCCTTTATTTCACATCCATTAGAGAGGGGGACAGTTTCTGCCTCCCCTTCCTCCAGGGATTATCGAGAAGTTAAAATACCAACACAGAAAGGGATGTCAGAGAGAGCTGTTCCCAGGCGGCACTCTTGCTCATCATAGTCCCCTATTTTGTGGCTTCCCTGGGTGCCATCTGAATTTGTCCCAAAAAACGGTGGGATGGTTTCAAACAAGTTAATTCTCCTTAATTTAATTTTATGCTATCTGGCACTCCCCCCCCCCCCCCCGCCACCACTACCGCCACCAAGGGAAGGAGATTTTCTAGGATAAAAAGCAGTGTGATGTTTGGAGGTTGGAAATGATTGCCCTGAGGCCTGATAACTGAACTGGGCCTGGCCTGTTTTCCAGCTAAGGCTGGTCTTTTCCTCTGCCACCAAAGGGCTAGATGTCTGAAAGCAGCAGCCATAGCCCTGGACCCCAAGGGTGGCATGCAGGGACAAGCCAGCTGTGAAGTTGTCCAATCAGCCATCCATGCTAGTGCTGTGATACTGGAGTCACTCACTGGGAGGCCTTTGGGAGATATGGTGAAATATGGTCCTGGTACAGATGTGGCATATTCCCTGGATGCTGCCAACAACAATGAGAAAGTCACCGTGTCAACCTGTGTCCTGTTGTTCCTTGACCAACCCATTCTCTTCAGCTCCTTGCTTAAGTCATGCACTCAAGACAGTGGGCATTCCTGGGTTCTTACTATGAGCCCTGTAGGAGGACTGTGAGACTCAAGCCTGACCCCTAAGAGCAGACGGACCAGCTGGGAAGGGTGGGCTCAGATATGTGAAGCCAGTTCTCACAGATTGTGGAAAGAATCAATGTCCCCCATGCCAGATCATGCTGTGTGAAGGCTTCTGGATTAGAGTAGTGGGAAAGCTTCATGTAGGAGGCAAGGTGTGATGGTGGGTGGAGCAGGCCAGTGAAGAAGAAGGACAAGGGTGTCAGGACCCATGGGAGCAAGAGGGGACTTGGGAGTAAACCCAGATTCAGACCCTGCTGGCTTTCATGGGTGCTTGTGATATGCAACGCCCCATGGGAGGCAGCCCCATGGCTCCGCAGCTATAGTGTCACTGAGGGGCAAGGACCATCCCTTTTGCAGATGAGGAAGGAAGTCCCCCAAGGTTAGGGTGTGCCCCGTTCACCTCCTGTACCTCAGATACCCGCAGGACGAGTCACTGGCCCAGAACTAAGCAGCTAGTAGGTGATGGTGCAGGGTTCCATTACCAAGTCTGCGAAAACTGAGCTCCCTAGAGCAGAGGTTTCACACTGGAGAGGGGCTGGAGGAAAGAGCGGGTAGGTCTGCAGTTTGTGCGGTGGATGTTGGACCTAAAAGGAGCCAAGGAGCAGCCATGATGGTAGGAAGAAGTCTATGCCTCCTTTTAGACTCCAGAAAAGCCTTGTCCAGAAAGGGTCAGTAGTGAGTGTGCAGGATTTGGGTCGCTTGCTTTCTGGCAACGAGACGCTCCTGAGCCTCCCCAGCCCAGAACGACACCAACCTGGCCAAGACTAGCTCCTGTGGCCCAGGAAGTGCTGGGACAATTGGCCTTTCTCTCCTCCTCAGGCGTCTAAGGAGTATGATGAAGACTCACTCATCCCCAGCAGCCCGGCCACAGAGACCTCAGACAACATCAGCCCAGTGGCCAGCCCCGTCCACACAGGGTGAGTGACCCCATGACTCACGGGTTATGGGCATGAGTCTCACTCTCCCTGTCTCAGAGAAGGCGTATAGAAGCCCAACATGGATCTGCCTGTGCCTTAGGTTTTTGGTGAGCTTCATGGTGGATGCCCGGGGAGGCTCCATGAGGGGGAGCCGTCACAATGGCCTGAGGGTGGTGATCCCGCCCCGGACATGTGCCGCCCCTACTCGTATCACCTGCCGCCTAGTCAAGCCCCAGAAGCTGAGCACGCCACCCCCACTGGCCGAGGAGGAGGGCCTTGCCAGCAGGATCATCGCGCTGGGACCCGCCGGGGCCCAGTTCTTAAGGTGAGAAGTCACTCACATGGGATGCGACACATGTCCTTAACCTGCCCCTGCCCCTGCCTCTGCCCCTGCCCCTGCTGGTCCGTCGCTGCCACCTCAGCATCAACCACCCAGAACAACCCCAGCCACAGGGAAGAGGAAATGCCAAGTCCCAGAGCCCCACACAATCTTGTTTGTCTGCTGTCCTGACAGAGTAACAGAACCAGGAATTTTAGTCCCTGTCTCCCAGATACACTGAGGAGTCCACAGCCCCAGGGTGGAGCTTACTCCTCTCAAATCTTGTATGATACTAGAGAAGGGGACTGAAAAGACTGGGCTGGCTACCTTGGGGCCTTCAAGGGCTGAATTATTTAAGCTTTAAGATGGTATTTCTAAAAGACAGCCCTACAGCATTGCCCCCAAGGACAAGATTAGTGGGCTTGAGAGTGAAGCAGAGTGGGGTTCTACCTGAGCTTTGTTGGGACAGGTGTGTCCAGGGAGGCCCGGCCTTCTTGCCTTTGTCCCCTGCCTGTCCCCACCTCTGAGCTTCCATCCACCCCTGGAAAGCAGCCTGCAGAGTGCTTTTGTGTTGCTTTTCCTTTTTTTTTTTTTTTTAAATTTTTTAACGTTTATTCATTTTTGAGAGACAGAGAGAGATGGAGCATGAGTGGGGGAGGGGCAGAGAGAGAGGAAGACAGAATCCGAAGCAGGCTCCAGGCTCTGAGCTGTCAGCACAGAGTCCAATGCGGGGCTTGAACTCACGAACCGCAAGATCATGACCTGAGCTGAAGTCAGACGCTCAACCGACTGAGCCACCCAGGCGCCCCGATTTTCCTTTTTAAATGTAGTCATCAAAGCCTCCCTCTGAAGGAAGTGGCTTTATCACCATTAGATAGAGGAGAAAGCTAAGGCTTGGTCCCCTGCCTAGGGATATCTAGGAATGGCTGGCGGGTTCTCGGGATCAGGTCCAAGGGCTGGGTTACTCAGCTGAGCGTCCACTACATGGCCATGGCAGGAGATCCCCCTGTGAGGTGAGATTGGGTACTGTGCTTACTGTTCCTCCGGGGCCTGGCAGTGAGTGAGGGACGCTCGGAGCGTCTCAGGAACTCAAGGAGGGTCTGTTCCCCATCTGGACCTGCCCCAAGGTGGGGCCTCGCTCTGGCTGCAGGATCCCATCTTTCTCCAAGCAGGGACCGACATCCCCCCCTTTCCCTGTTCTTTCCTTCCTGTGCACAGCCACCCGCCCACAGGCACCCACACCCACATCTATACACCTTGCCCACCATCTGCTCTGTCCCCTCAGCCCTGTGATCGTGGAGATCCCCCACTTTGCCTCCCAAGGCCGTGGGGACCGTGAACTCGTGGTGCTGCGCAGTGAAAACGGCTCCGTGTGGAAGGAACACAAGAGCCGCTATGGAGAAAGCTACCTGGATCAGATCCTCAACGGGATGGACGAAGGTAACTGAGCCCCAGGGATCCCAGAGCAGGGTGCCCTCCTTCTGGAAGGTGGGACTTGAGCTGGCAATTTTGGGGTGGGTTGTTAGGACCGCCTGGAGTTTGGGAAGGCCAGAGAGACCGGGGATGGCCCCATCAGGTCCAGTCCCAGGTGCCTGGGGCACCTGAGGGGTGCTGCTAGGTGCCTGGGGAGGGGACAAACATCGGGAGCCAGGGATGAGGAGGTTCTGGGGACACAGTGGTTGAGCCTGCATCTGGCACGACGGCATGACCGGGGTGGGTGGCATCGTGCCATGTGATTACAGAGCTGGGGAGTCTGGAGGAGCTGGAGAAGAAGAGGGTCTGCCGCATCATCACCACCGACTTCCCCTTGTACTTCGTGATCATGTCACGGCTCTGCCAGGACTACGACACCATCGGCCCTGAAGGGGGCTTTCTGAAGAGCAAGCTGGTCCCCCTGGTGCAGGCAACGTTCCCAGAAAACGCTGTCACCAAGAGAGTGAAGCTGGCTCTGCAGGTGACACAGCCCTCCCTCCTCACCAGTTGCCCGCCCCCCCCCCCCGCCGTCCAACTCAGAGTTTATGGAAGGTGGGAGGAATTCAAGGCCCCCAGGAAGACTTCCCCAGCACATCCCCCACTTTTGTCCAATGCCTTAAAATCCCAGTTAGAGATGTGACCTTAAAGCTCAGAAGTCGGGTGAGTGGGGTAGGGCAGGCGCTCCCTGGTAAATTGCAGAAAGCCCCAGATTACGCATTAAACCACGATGCCAGCATGCTCGCGTGCTTGACGTGAGAGAATTCCACGGGGCATCCTGGAGAGGTAACTAATGGTGAGCAAGGGTGGTGCCATCCACGGAATGGGAGCAGCAGGAGAGGGGGAGAAAGGGCTCCGGAAAGAGAGCTGAGCAGTGATATCAGCCCCAGGATGGGCTCCATGCCCAGCAAAACAGATCTGTGTGGTGCAACAGCGGAAGGACCGCTGCACCCCCTGGGAGCCTTTGCCCTCTGTATAAACAGCCTGCTCTCCCTCTGGGGACGTGCTGGCCCTCATGAACAAGTCCCCCCTGCTGCTGGAGGCTCAGTGCCTGCCTTTGCTACCTTGCAGGCCCAGCCTGTACCAGATGAGCTTGTCACCAAACTCCTGGGCAACCAGGCCACGTTCAGCCCCATCGTCACCGTGGAGCCACGCCGCCGGAAGTTCTATCGCCCCATTGGCCTTCGGATCCCACTCCCTCCTTCCTGGACGGACAACCCGAGGGACAGCGGGGAGGGGGACACCACCAGTCTGCGCCTACTCTGCAGTGTCACTGGTGAGAGGTGCCCCTGTCCCATCTTCTGGGCAGCAGCAGCTCCTTCTGGCCACGTGAAGGAGAGACAGAAGGGGAAGCCGGCCATCACCTTGCTTCGGCTTCCCTAGGCGATGTGCTCTTTGAAGGGAGGGAGGGGCAGTCCGTCTGACTAGAGCCTCCCTGGAATAGCTCGAGGAGGGGGAGGGCGTGAGAGAAGAGATGTGCTCAGGGCCACACAGATGTGCCCATCTCCGCCCTTTCATGCTCAGCCCTTGGCAGCTTGGCAAGCCGTGTGTGTGCCACCTGAACACTGTCCCCCAGCCCACCTGTGTTCCTGTTGCAGGAGGAACAGACCAAGCCCAGTGGGAAGACATAACGGGGACGACCAAGCTCGTGTATGCCAACGAGTGTGCCGCCTTCACCACCAACGTCTCTGCCAGGTGAGCCCAGAAACCCCGGGCCCTGCACCGAGTGGTCAGCGCTGCCCTGATCATGGCTTATCCCCAGGCCTTGACCTGCCCACCCCGTGCTTAGGGCCCCCCGTTTCCCCTTTCCACACAGAAGCCCCCACCCTGACCACCAGGCTTTCTAGAGCAGCCATCCCCATGGCTTATGGGCTCTTTCTGTTTGCACAGACATGAAGCGCTCCATCTGGCCCCTAGAAACGTGCTTATAATCAGCCCTCTCTTTTTAGGTTTTGGCTGTCAGACTGTCCTCGCACTGCTGAAGCTGTGAACTTCGCCACCCTGCTGTACAAGGAGCTCACTGCGGTGCCCTACATGGCCAAGTTCGTCATTTTTGCCAAGATGAATGACCCCCGGGAAGGGCGTCTGCGCTGCTACTGCATGACAGACGATAAAGTGGACAAGACCCTGGAGCAGCACGAGAACTTCATTGAGGTGGCTCGGAGCAGGGACATAGAGGTACCGTGGCTGGACGTAGTGTGAAAGTGCTTGACTAGCATCATCTCCCTTGATCCTCATACCCGCGTGTGCTTTTATCATCACCAGTTTACAGATGTGGGCACTGAGGCTGAGAGAGGTTAAGTAGTCGGCCCAAGGTCACATGACTAAGTAGAGGGTAGAGAAAAGATTTGTCCAAGTAGTCTGACACCAGAGCCCACAGTTTTACCCACTATGCCAGGGTTCTGGGAACGCCCCGATGCGGCAGGGAGGGCGGCTGGACAAATGAGGTGAGGAACAGGGACTAGATTTGAACCTATTACTGACCCTAGGAGACTCATCATGTTAAGACAAGTAAGAAGCCAGGACCTTTCCAAAAGTCTGGCCTTGGAGTCTGTTCTGAGCCTTCTTGGGGGGCTGAGGGCCCAGAAGGAAAAGCACAAGGCCGGAACTATGGAGCCCTACCCCTAATCCTGATTCAAGGACAAACTAGACAAAGGACTTACTCTCTTTGGGCCTCAATTTCCTTACCTATCAAATGGGGTCATGATAACTTCTCAGTCGAAAGCATTATATACACAATAGGGATTCTTATAATAATGGGTGAGATTATGCTATAACATGGTCCTTCCAACACTTCTCATAAACTAAACGTTGCAGAACAAGTGTGAAAAGAGATTCAGCTTTTGGGGGGAAGCCATATTTTGATACTTCAGTGGAGTTCTAGAGTACTCTGATAGCAACCCTGATCAGCCACCCAGGGATAGGTAAAGATTCCTGCTTGTTGTAAAATCCTCTGAAGTAAGGGGGCACCTGGGTGGCTCAGTTGGTTGAGTGTCCAACTTTGGGTCAGGTCATGATCTCGCAGTCCATGAGTTCGATCCCTACGTCGGGCTCTGTGCTGACAGCTCAGAGCCTGGACCCTGCTTCGGATTCTGTGTCTCTCTGCCCCTCCCCCACTCATGCTCTGCCTCTCTCTCTCTCTCTCTCTCTCTCTCAAAAATAAATAAACATTTAAAAAAATTCCTCTGATGTAAGGAAGCATACCTCCCTCATTTCAGCCTTGGGAACAAAACCTTTTTCAAAACAAATGGCGGGTTGTTTCTCATGCTGTAGAATGAGTATGATCTGGCAAAGAGATGACCAAAGCTGAAGGCAGGACATGACATTTGCTTTTCTCCTACAGGTTTTGGAAGGAATGCCCCTTTTCGCGGAACTCTTTGGGAACCTGGTGCCCGTCAAAAAAGCTGCCCAGCAACGGAGTTTCCTCTTCCAGTCGTTTCGGGAGAACCGTTTGGCCATACCTGTAAAGGTGCCAATCTCTCCTCTGGGTCTACAAGGTTCTGGGAGGCAGAAGTCTCTAAGCCAACCAGCCTGGTGGCCTCTGGAACAGCACCCCCCCGAATCTTGCTTTTGTGTGATTGAATTTAGGTGAGGGACAGCAGTCGAGAACCAGCAGGGTCCTTGTCATTTCTGCGCAAGGCGATGAAGTATGAGGACACCCAGCACATTCTCTGTCACCTGAACATCACCATGCCCCCCTGTACCAAGGTGAGCTGCCCTCCGATGAGGACCCTCGCCAGAGATGGGGTTCCCTGAGGAGGTCCCGAAACAGACGCAAGGTCGCGTGCTTCCCAAGGACCTCTTACCATCACAAAGCAGCCTTTGAAGGCTCTTTGCCGTCTTCTGGACAGTGGACGGTGGCCTGGCAGGGAGAGTGTGCTCTGGCCCTTTCTGCAAAGCTAGGACCAGATGCCAGTGTCAGACAGTGGTCTGCATGTTCTTACTGTGGGCCTTGAGCCCTCTAGGATGTTCCTTCTCGAAGGCTAGAAGGAGCCCAAAAGATGTCTACCTGAGCACCCCGCGTCTGAGCTCTCTGAGGCTTAGAACTGGGTGTCACATTGCTCAAGGTGACCCAGCTGTTTGATAGGCTTTTTCAGGCCTCCTTTTCATATACTTGCTTATCTTCCCCAGGGTGCCAGGCCCTCAGAGAAGGGAGCCCTGGTGTCTCAGCCACTGCAAACACCCAGATTTTTGAGCTCAGCAAAAGCGTCTTGACCAAGTATGTTGATTTATCCATACCTGTAAGAGCATCCGAGTCACCACTGCGCAAGGGACTTTGGAGGGATCATGTGTCTCCATGTTCTTGTTGGTGTCGTTTGGCTGCTGCCATCATTGTAATTGTCAGCCTTCCGTGCCCAACTAGGGAGAAAGCAAGGTTACATCCATATGTCGTGGCTCGATTTCTCTTTACTGTCTGGGGAGAGTATGAGTGCACTTCTCTTTCAAAAGAGGATTTCCTGCACCCAGAGCTAGCATCTGGGTGCTTCTCTGTAGGGCTGGAGTGCTAAGCCTCGGACTGGTGCCAAAAATAGGTCTTTTGAGTATAAAGGAACCCAGAAAGAAACACTGGTTTTTAAGTTCAAACCCCAGCTCCGCCACTCATTAGCTGAGCTGCCTTGGGCAAGTTACTTAACCCCTCTAGGCCTCAGTGTCCTCATGAATGAGATGGGAATAGTAATTGTACCTGCCCAGGGGCTGTTGTGTGCATCTAACAGGGCCTGTCATGTGGTAAAGGCCACGTGAGCTTGCCATTACTATTAGTGATAAAGTGTGTGACTCTCATCACTCCCTCTGAACCCCCACCTCTTCGCACACATCTGCTCTTTGTGTTGCGGCTCCAGAGACACAGACCTACTTACTGTTGGCCGGGATTGGCGTCATGCCCACCCCATAGCCCCCGGGCTCCGAGCACCTTCCCACCAAGGGGGTAACCCCAAGCCCAAAGCACCCTTTCCTCATCTTTCTTCTGCAGGGGAGCGGAGCTGATGACAGGAAGAGGACGTTGACTCCCCTGGCCCTGAGATACAGCATTCTCAGCGAATCGTCACTGGGTATGAACTCCTTTGTGATATGTGCTCACTGCCTTCCCAGGAGGTTGTGGGTCACATCACTCCCCCTCACTCCTGCAAGAGCTCTGCATTGATGTGATTTCCTTAGCTTGTTATGAGCACAGCATGCGGAGCCTTTGGCCCCGGTCCCCACGGAATGCTTGCAGGCCAGCATACAGAGGTCCGCCGGGGGCCAGAACATCCATCTGAGGTCATTTACCCACACCTGCCCATTCTGTGTCCTGCCAAGGCTGCTAAATGAAACCCGATGCTTCTCCCTAGGTTTTCTCAGTGGGACCGACCGAGCAGATATGAAGATGGCTATTATATCAGAGCACCTTGGCCTCAGCTGGGCGGGTAAGTCGGGGACTTGGGGCAAAAGGCACCTTGCCAGTCTACACATACCCCTCCAGCTTCTTGCCGCTACCTCTTCCTACTGTCCTCGGTGCATCTGATGTGTGATTGTCTTGTGCAAGTCTGTTGCCCAAGCAGTGCCTTTGGGTATACCCATGGAAAGTAAGCTCCCACCCTCCTCCATTCCTGCCCGGTTTTTCTTTTTTTTTCTGCCTGGGTTTACTTTATAAGAAAGAATTAACTTTTGAAATTACTAGAGACCTTAGAATTGATCTGGTTCACCTCATTTTACAGATGGGAAAATTGAGATCCAGCTGAATAGAGTGGCTCTAATTAGTGACAGAGCCCTGGAAAACCAGCCAACAAATAAGCACAGAAACAAAAAACTATGTCTCTATGACTGCCTTTCTCTTCCTCCCTGTACTCACGTTGCCCTTTCTCAAAGGCTGAGGAAGGAAAGGAAGGAAAGGAAGGAAAGGCTGTTGAAGGAAAGGAAGGAAGAAAAGGAGATGGCTCAAAATTGTTCACTTGTAATCTCTGGCTGTACCTGAGGTCTACCAGAAGTCCCACAACAAAAGGGTAGATCACATCTGAAGTGACACTGTGTGTGGGAAAGTACAAGTGAAAGCTCAAAATGCGTTTTATTCAGTCACAGGACCTATAACTTAACTCCCCCCCCCCCCCCCGCCTTGTTATGTTAGCTTTTATATGAATGGACTGCCTTTACTCAGTCACCCTGTGGAGAGGACTTCAGAGAAACTCAGAAGCCTTAGCAATAAGGCTTGCTGAAAGGCTCTGTGACAAAAATTTACAACAGAAATTCAGGAGCTGTTCGTTCTTAAGCCAAAAAAGAATGCCTACTGCTGCTTCTTGGGGTGTGTGTGTGTGTGTGTGTGTGTGTGTGTGTGTACCTGTGCATTCTGATCCTTATCATCACTGTCCCCTCTGGTCTTCCTCATCCTTGAAATTAGACTCTGAGGCTGTTCTCCCTTCCAAAGCACCTATGAGAAATAACAATAAAAATCATGAGAGGGTGGGGCACCTGGGTGACTCAGTCGGTTGAGCGTCCGACTTCAGCTCAGGTCATGACCTCATGGTCCATGGGTTTGAGCCCTGTGTCAGGCTCTGTGCTGACAGTTCTGAGCCTGGAGCCTGCTTCGGATTCTGTGTCTCCCTCTCTCCTGCCCCTCCCCCATTCATGCTCTCAGAAATAAATAAACATTAAAAAAATAATAATAACGGGAGGGAGAAAGCTAACATTCTGTGTTATTGCCTTGCATTTAGATGGGAGCTTATATTTTCATTTTAAATGTAATTAGTGCCTTTCCCTGAAGAAACATAAATACAGAAAAGCATTCCCGTGATAACTGCTTCCTGGTGGAAAGTTAGTGGCACAGACAGCACTGGAGTGGGCGTCCGCAGGCTCAGCCTGCTCCTGGCTCTGGCCTTAGCTTGTGCCATGACCTTGCATAAGCGTTAACCTTGCTGAGAGGCTCAGCCTTGTCATCTAATAATATGTGAATTGACGAAAGAAAGGAAAGATATTCCTTCATTCGTTCATTCAATACCAATTTTTTGAGCATTCCTATCCCTGCCCTATTTTCTGGATGTCGGAGATGTAGGTGTCTGTGTTCCCCTAGTTGCTTCCTGGTAAGAAGGAATACCAAAACCCAGGGGGCACTGTTCCTTGATTCCCGGTACTCCCTGCCAGACGCAAGGCACCGCACCTGCTGGGGGGACCAGAGGCGGGCTCACACCCAGTCTTGCTTCTCTGCCTGCAGAGCTGGCTCGGGAGCTTCAGTTCAGCGTGGAAGACATCAACAGGATCCGTGTGGAAAACCCCAACTCCTTGCTGGAGCAGAGTGCAGCCTTGTTGAATCTCTGGGTCACCCGCGAAGGCAAAAACGCAAAGAGTCAGTACCGTTAAGCTAAGGAAGCGTCCTCCGTCCAAAGCCCATGCAGGACCTCCCCTTCACCGGAGCCTTTCTGCCTTCCAGCTCCAGTTGCTGTCTTTGCCTTGCAGCCAATCCCTTTTGCTGTCTCTGTCTCTCTGCCCCTCACACACACACCTGTCAGGGTCCTGGGGTCCTCAGGGAGTCCTATCATAAGAGGATAGGATGGTCTTGGCCTTGGCCTTTTTCCCATCCCCTGAATAAGACAAGAGCCACACCAGAACGAGATGACAGCACAGGTGTAGGGTGTGTGACTTCTCACTGAGTTTCTCAAACAAATGAGGACTGTCCTCTCAGAACGGAGCAAATCCTGCCTGATGCAGGAACATCTTTTCCTCCAACCTGGAGGGAAGACCCGTCACCCTGTTTTCAGCCCTTTCTCAACTAAATTCCCATACTCAGAAACACTAAGAGGAAATTGGGTGTCTGCATTTGGATCTCAAATCAACTGGCGAGGACCAAGGATCTCAAAAGGACAGTATCCTCTTCTCCTCACTCTCATTTCTTGCAGAATTCCTCTCAGATTACAAAAAAACAGTCTTCCCATGCTTTGCAGTTGACCACCCTTAGGGTTTGGAAAAGACCTGTCAAAGGATAACAAAAAGGATAACAAAGGATAACAAAAGCTTCCCTCCCACCCCCCCAGAGGCAGGTAGTTTTGATTCTGACAAAGGAAGGGTGCTGAGAAAACAAATCATCCCCCACTTCCCTCCCTTCTCTACACCCCACAACATTCCCACACTGTCTATGAGGATTGGAGCCCCCTTGGCCAGCACCCCTTCTTCCCTTCTCCCCCTGCAGTGGATAATCTGTATGCAGCCCTGCGCAACATTGACCGGAATGAGATCGTGAACATGCTGGAGGGCTCGGGCAGACAGAGCCGCAATCTGAAACCCGACCGGAGACACAGGGACCGGGACTACTCTTCGTCACCCTCCCAGATGAATGGTGAGTGTCTCCTGGAAGGAGGTGGGGCTGTGCTGGGCGCCACCTTCCAGGCACCAGCACAGGACACTTCGTGAAACCATCTTTCCCTTTGGTGGGAGGTTTGGTCTCCTCGAACTCCCTCCCTGGTGGTGCTGAGAGCAGAGGCAAGCAAGAGAGACGGGAGCACTCCTGTGCAGAGGGGCTCCCGGATGCTCTCCTAGGCTCCAGGCTCCTGCTGCAGTCCAGGAAAGAGCTGGAGTCACCGCTGCATGTTGCAGAGGCTCTCCATGGTTCTGTGCCACCAGTGGCCCCACCTCTTGGGGCCTGTGTCCCCATCTGTAAAACAGTCAGTGGTAGAGAAGCAAAGGGCATGGAGATTCTGGCCCAAGATCTGATGTGGTGAAGCTGGCAGGTGTTTTAGAAGTCCTATGAGGCTAAGTGGGCTTCTTTCCTTTGAGTCTAGTCTCTCTGTTTCTCTCCCTCCCTTTTTTCTCACCCCATCATTTTCCTCTCATCCTTTTTAATGCGCTTCAGCATGGCACAGACCCCCAGTGTGACCAGGCCCTAGGGGAGGAAGCCCGGAGGCCCCTGACCTTTGCCCCCAGTACCCACACAGCAGCCTCCTGTGCACCAGTGTCCTTGCAGCAGCAGTGAAATTAGCCACCTGCATGAAGGAGAGGGGATTGGGGGTCCCCCACCCCTTCCCCCTCACCTGCCCTCTCTCCAGCCACTGGGCACAGAAACAGCAGAGGCCCCGCTCTTTGGAGCTAATCCTCTTCTTTAGAGTCAGCAGGTTAGATCAGATTCCCAAGATTCCTTACAGACCTTGAAGAAACAATTTTAAGTCTATGAACTTTCTTCTTGTGGTGCCTAAATATGTCACCCTAGGCGGTGACATCGTGCTGTCTGTGCTTCCCAAGCGGCTAGTTTACTGGCCATCCCTGGCCACACACTCATGTGTACGCTGGGCAGGTGCCTGTGGCACGGGGTGGGGGGACCTGCCATGAGCCGGTAAGTTCTAGGTCAGTCTGGGCAGGGGGCCTCCTTTTGCCAGGTGGGGCCTGTGCATGCCAAGCTCCTTACACGTTTCTCTCTCCCGTGTCCTGTGTCTCCTGAAACATGCTGGGTGCAGGGCTCCTCTGTTGATCACGTCCTGTCATCTTTCTCTTCTGCCTCTGACCTCACCTGGACCTCTAGTCCGCTCATTCTCTCGCACTGCCTATCTCCACTGTCTCCACCTCGGCCGGGTGTTCAGGAGCCGTCCGCCTCCACAGATGCATGTCGTGAAAGACTTCTAGCCCTTCCTCCCCACCAGTCTCATGGCCGTGTGCGAGGGCGTGTGTGTGCGGGTGCACGAGGGCCTGCGAGTGCCTGAGGAGTTGTCTCTCACTCTTCAGACTCTGCATAAAGGCTTCAAGGCCGTGGTCCCCTCCCATGTCCCTTGGGGACCTGGCCGGAGCCTTGCGGGCACTGCTGAGTAGACCAGCTCCCTTTCACAGAGGGAGAAAGGGAGGGCAGTTGAGGAAATGCTGAAAGCTTCAGGAAATCCAAGTGACAAAATGCGTCTCCTTTTCTCTGTGATATCTGATCACTTGGTTGGGTTTCTTAATATTACCAGTGCTGTTTCTATCAAGTCAAATCTGCAAGTTTTTGTTTCTCTGTGCCCCAGTTATGTACCTAGAGGACACAGGCCCGTAGAATTACACAAGTATAAACAAGGAAGTTATGACCATTAAAAATACGTTAAGAAGGTGGATCCCCTGTTAAGTGTTCTTACTGCAGTTAAAAAAAAGAATCTCCCACTGGCCACAGGACTTACAACTCCAGTCAGGCCTAGAGAGCCCAATGCCTAACCAGAGTTCAGAATCCCTCTGTGGGACTGACTGGGTCTCTACATGCTCTGTGACAGGTGAAAGGGGCTCTGTTTTAGTTGGTCTGCTCATTTAGCAAGTACTTTTTGAGCACCTACCACAGGCCAGGCACTGGTCTAGGCAGGGGAGATAAATCAGTTCTCAAGCACACACACACAAAAATCTCCCTTAACGCCCTGCCCTCATGGAACTTACCTTCTGTTTGGAGAGTCAAGCAACTGCATAACTTGTGAGGGAAGCATCTAAAGTGCTAGCAGGGGGAGGGAGCAGGAGCAGAGGTCAGAGGGCAACAGGAGGCCAGTTCTTACAGGCTACCCTAAGGACATTGGGTTTACTGGTAGCAAGCCGGAGAGCCACTGGAGGCTCTGGAGGGAAAGAGTAACATAATGTAACTTAAGTTTTCAAAGGATTCCTCTCCCTGCTTTGTTGATTTTTAGACCGTCACAAACTGAATGCTTCTGTGCTTCCTGGCTTCTCTGTGTGGCCCTGTCACCCCTTCAGAGACCCCCCTCCAACAGGTCTGCTGATGAACACAGGCTGTGTGCCCTGCGTGCATGCTCCCCACCATGGCCCAAGCAGACACTCGTTAGCAGATGCCTAGCTCGGTCTACTCTTCCTTTTCTGGCACTAGAATTGGCTTCTATGTGTTTATCCTGCCCTCTTCTCTGTCCTGGGAAGACGGTTCTGGCCTGGAAAGAAGGAGCAGGAGGGACGAAAGGTAGAAGGGTAGGGAGGCAATAGCCTTCCATGGTTCCTCCAGTGTTCTCCTGGGCAGGGGCCCATGCTGGCTTGTCTGGGTGCCTGCTCGGCCCTCTGCACTGACGTCACAGCTGTACCTGGCCTTCTCTGCACCTGACCTCGCTTCTCTGCTTCTCTGAGCCTCCTGATGAAGCCATGGGGACGAAGGACAGTGCTTGAGTGCTCTGTGCTGTCAGGGAAACAGAAACTTGAGGTCTGTTTTCCTTCCTTCTTGACTCTTCCTGCCATATACACCTGGCTGGCCTGGTCAGAGCATAAGGGGGCTTAAGTTCAAAGGCCAGTTTTCTTCCCCTACACAAGAGGGAACTTCCCTGGGACCTTGGGTAATATACATAAAGAAAAAAATTGCTTATAAAGCAAAAAAAAAAAAAAAAAAAAAAAAAAAGAATGAATGAATGAATGAAAAAGATGTTTCTAAAAGAGAAATCAGATTTCTCATATAAAAGGAAAAAAATGGACATCTCACATCCACACTTGTCAGGTCCATTGGTTTGATAAATTGGACACATAGTAATGTCTTCTTAGAAAGAAAACGTGTTTTACTTCTGTCAGCTCCTGATCACAACTAGTGAGTATGGCTTTTGTCTGAGGCCAGGTTGGCTGCCCCTCCTTGTCTAGCTGGCTACTAACATTAAACTATGAGGGTGATCATTATGTCTTGGTTAGCAGAGACCCAGCAGGATAACCTGAGATGGAGACTTAGGGAGGAACTGCTGGTCTGTGCTCTGCCCCAAAGCAGTATGTATAGTTGCCTCTTACCTGATTTCCCCAAAATGCAACTCTGGAGAGGAGAGCTCTAGACTGAAGGGTGGGCTGGTGGCTCCCATGTGGCAGAGCCACGTGTGACTGTGAGAAAGACAGGCACTTCTAAAATTCAACTAGGGGACACAGCAGACCTTATTATAGTCTGATCCATCCCAGATCTTGTGAGATAATCCTCATGATGATGTGCTCAGGCCTTATGAACATTGTTCTGACTTAATAGTAATCACCACTGGCACTGAGTATGACCATCTATGGTCTCAGATCCAAGCTTGTGAGGATGTGGATAGATCAGTGGGTGTTCTCTGGAGACTGAGAGGGAGAAGCAAGGCATACACCCTAAGCATTATTACTAGAGGAGAGGCCCCAGAATAAAGAAAAGGCAGGAAGTCCTGGGAGCGGATGTGCATGCGTTTTCTTTGTGGACACATTTCATTTGTGTGACATTCCATGAAGTGACCACCATGGAAGTTTTAAGGAGGATAAGTCCCAAAGGATACCCAAGAATGAGCCTCCAGTATTCTGTGGCCAGTAGAGCTACCCTCTCCTGGTCCTTATCAGGTCTTACTGAGATTCCCAAAAGTTACAGAATACTCACTTGGCTATTATTTGAGGGGCTATTTAAGATGCATTCCACTTCTGGGGTACCTGGCTGGCTCAATCAGTGGAGTGTGTGACTCTTGATCTCAGGGTCATGATTTCAAGCCCCACCGAGGGTGCTGAGGTTACTTAAATGAATTTTTAAAAAAGAGGATGCATTCCACTGCTGGCCAAAATGAGGTATTAAGGACTGAATATACCCTCCTGCTTAAAACAGCCAAAAAAAAAAAAAATGGGCCAAATATAGGAAATAATGGTTTTCAATACTTTAGACACAGTAAACAAAAGGCAGTGATCTATGGGACCTAGGAAATAATTGAGGAAAACTCTGTAATTGCTAGTTTCTAGGTCATGACATAGGGCAGAGAAATCCAAGAAGTTTCCCTGGGTTGAGGAGATGTTGAGAATCCAGAGAGAAAGGAGCAGCTAGAGTTGCCAAGATATATATACAGTGCCAGAGAAAACATAGCTGCTTGAAGAATCCTGGAGCTCTTCAGAGGGTCCCCTGCAAGTTTTGGTTGAGTATTAATCAACTATTCCCGACAGTCAGATGGATCATTCAGAAACATTGCATAGGAAACAAAAAAGGGCCTTACCTGGAAATGGAGAGTAACTAGTCCTACATTGATCAATGCTCCAGCCCTATCTAATCAACCTTGAAAGCAAACCTCAAAAGGATCAGACTGTTTCCAAGTTACTTAACTGCATAACAGAACAAAGCTCAAGAATGTTTATAGGAATACAGAAATATCCAACACCCACCAAGGTAAAATTTACAATGTCTGACATCCAGTTAAAGATTACCAGACATACAGAGAGACAGGAAAGTGTGACCCGTAATAAAGAGAAAATCAATTGACACTAACTCTAAACTGAAACAGATGTTAGAATTAGCATGCAAGAATGTTAAAACAGTTATTATAACTGTATTTAAGGTGTCCAAAAAGTTAAGGAGAGACAGAAAATATTTTTAAAAGATTCAAACCAGTCTTCTAGAGATGAAACTATAATGTGTAGGATGAAAAATACACTGAATGAGATTTGACATTACAGAAGAAAAGATTAAGGAATCTGACAACATAGCAATAAAAATTTTCAAAATGAAACACAGAAAGAAAAGAATTTTTTTTAATCTTTATTTTTGAGAGAAAGAGACAGAGCATGAGCAGGGGAGGGGCGGACAGAGAGGGAGACACAGAATCCAAAGCAGCTCCAGGCTCTGAGCTTTCAGCACAGAGCCTGATGTGGACCTCAAACCCACGAACCATGAGATCATGACCCGAGCCGAAGCTGGATGCTCAACCAACTGAGCCACCCAGGTGCCCCAAGAAAAAAATTTTAAAGCATCAGTGAGCTATGGGACACTTTCAAGTGGCCTTATATATGTGGAAATAGTTTCCAACAGAGAATGGGTGAAAAAACATTTGAATAAATAAGGGTTGAAAAATGTCCAAATTTGTCAAAAACTAACTAATCCAAGAAGATTACACAAATCCAAGAAGTTCAGTGAACCACATGTACAAGAAAAATGGACACAATGATGCCAAGGCATATTTTAAGCAAATTGGTCAAACTAGTGATAGAGAAAGTCTTGAAAGCAGCCAAAGAAAAAGGGACATATTATGTATGAAAGAACAAAAGATAAGGATGACATCAGTGGTGCCTGGGTGGCTCAGTCAGTTGAACATTTGACCCAGGTCATGATCTCATGTTCGTGGGACTGAGACCTGTGTTGGACTTCATGCTGATGGCTTAGAGCCTGCTTGGGATGCTCTCCCTCCCTCTCTCTCTGCCCTTTCACTGCTTGCACTCTGTCTCTCAATAAATAAACGTAAAAAAGACTTTTTAAAAAGATAAGAATGACATCAAACTTCTTGTTGGAAACAATGCAAGTGCAAAGACAGTGGAGCAACATCTTTAAAGTAGACTAAATCTTTAAAGAGCATCTCTGACCTATAACTCTATGCCTAGCAAAAGTAGCTTTCAAAAATGAAAGCAAATTCATCCCCAGGAGACCCATGCTTCAAGCAATATTAAAAAAGAAACAATAGGGGCATGTGGGTGGCTCAGTCAGTTAAGCATCCATCCAGCTCTTGATCTTAACTCAGGTCTTGAGCTCAGGGTCGTGAGTTTGAGCCCCACATTGGGCTCCACCCTGGACATGAAGACTACTTTAAAAATAAACAAACAAACAAATAAATAAAATAATAAAAGTCTTTCAGGCCAAAGGAAAATGATATCACACAGAAATATGGATCTACAAGAAGGAATTAACAATGCCAAAAACATTAACTGCAAGGATAAATACATAATTTTCTAATTAGTTACATTATTTCCTCATTATTGAAATCTCTTTAAAAGATAACTGTGTAAACAAAAATAACAATGATACAATGTTGGGTTCACAACACATGTGAAAGTGAAATGTATGACAACAATAGTACAAAAGTCAAAAAGTCAAGAGGGGAAAAATAGAAGTGTACTATTGTAAGGTGCTAATACTATATACCAAGTGGTATAATTTCACTTCAGAGTAGACTATGATAGGTCAAGGATGTGTATTATAAGCCTTAAAGCAACTATTGAAATAATAAAACAAAGAATTGTACCTAATAATTCATCCAAATAGATCAGATGGAGTCATAATAAATTTCAGTTAACTCAAAAGACATAAAGGAAGAAAAAAGAGAAGAACAGATGGGACAAAGAAAGTAGAAATTAGCAAGTAATAGATTTAAACCTAAACACATTTTTAAATAAAGTTTATTTATATATTTTGAGAGAGAGAACATGTGCACACAGGTGAGGGAGGGGCAGAGAGAGGGGGAGAAAGAGAATCCCAAGCAGGCTCCACACTGTCAGTGTAGAGCCCGACATGGGGCTTGATCTCATGAACCGCAAGATTACAACCTGAGCCACAATCAAGAGTTGGATGCATAACCAAATGAGTCACCCAGGCACCCCTAAACCTAACCATACTAACAATCTCATTAAATGTAAATGGTCTGAATACCCCAATGAAAAGGCAGAGATAGTCATAATGAATATATAGGTAAATCTCAACTATCCTCTTCAAACACAAATTCCTTAAAAGGATGAGAAAAGATAAACTGTGCTAACACTAATCAAAAGACAACTGGAATGGCTGTATTAATATCAAACAAGTGGGTTTTAGAACAAAGAGTATTACCAGAGATGAAGAAAATAATTTCATAAGTAGTTCAAGCACATAACAATCCTAAATACTTATGTACCTAGTAAGATAGCTTTCAAATACATGAAGCAAAACCTGGGAAAACTGCAATGACAAGTAGACAAAACCACAGTTATAATGGAGACTTTAGTACCCCGTCTTAATAATTGATAGAACAAGTAGAAAAATCAGTAAACATATAGAAGATTTGAAAAACACTACCATCCAGCATGACCTTTATTGTTGACAGTTATAAATATTCCACTCTGTAACAGTAGCATGCATATTCTTTTCAGTTGCATCTGAAACTTACACTAACATGGACCATATTATAGACCATAAAGTAAGTCTTAGATTTAAAAGCATTTGAGATATACAAAGCATGTTCTCTGACCACAGTGAAATTAAATTAGAAAACAATAACAAAAAATCTGGAAAATCTTAAATATTTGAAAACCAAATAATACACTTCTAAATAACTCATGGGTCAAACAAGAGAGTAAAAGAGAAATTAGAACATATTCTGAAATGAATGTAAAGAAAAACACAAGATATCAAAATTTATAGGATTCCAGTTCTTGTGTGTTGGACTCAGCCTATCAATAGCTAATATTGTGGCTGGACCGACCCATGTGGTTCTTATGACTGCAAGATGCCCGTTAGCAATAACCACCAGGAAACTTCAGGGGGAAAAAATTTATTAGTTACAGAACCTGAAAATTACACAGTATACTTAGGGCCACACAGCACAGTTGTCAGGGGAAAAAAAGAGAGAAGAGAACAAGCTCAGGGCTAGGGTTCTCTATTTAGGGGGTTGAAAGTGGAGGCCTAGGGTTTCATGGGCTCACTCTTTATTGGTAAATTTAAAACATAAGAGTGGGAATTTAAAGCATGAGAAAAGAAAAATCAAGTGGCCCAAATGGTCAGTCATTGAAATCAACTGAGGTCTCCATAACAAGGGAGATTCAGTGGGGAAGGGTGGCCTAGCCCTTTATCTAGTCATGTGGTTGGCAATGTGTTTATTTGAGGTAGCCATCTTTGAAGGGGAAATATAGGCAATCAAAGCTTAGGTCAGACACTTGCATTATAAAAAGGAAAAAAAAAAGGAAACAAAACCCACCAGTCAGGGCTTATCCTACACCAGTAAGGCAGTACTTAGGGGGGAATTTATGTCACTAACTGTCCACAAAAGAAAGGAGAAACATTCTCAAATCAATGACCTCAGCTTCTACCTTAAGATATTAGAAAGAGAAGAACAAATTAAACCCAAAATGACCAGAAGAAAGGAAATAATAAAGGTCAGAGTAGATATCTCTGAAACTGAAAACAGAAAACAAACAAAAAACTAGGGAAAATCAATAAAATCAAACGTTGGTTCTTTGAAAAGATTGATAAAATTGACAGACCTTTAGCCAAACTGGTTAAGAAAAAGAGAAGACAAAAATTACCAATATCAGGAATAAGAGAGGTCATGTCACTACAAATTCTATAGATAGTAAAAAGATGATAAGGGATGGTTATGACAGTTTTATGCCAATAACTGAAAGCATAGATGAAATTGACAAATCTTTGAAAGATATGTTATCAAAGCTCATAGAAAGAAATAGGTGACCCTAATAGCCCTATATATATTAAACTAAATTAATACTTAAAATTTCTACAAAGAAAACAGCAAGCCTAGATGGCATCACTAGTAAAATCCACCAAACATCCAAGGAAGAAATAATTCATGTAGAAAATGTAAAAGAATATAATACTTGCCCACTCATTCTATGAGGCCAGCATTACCGTGATATTAGGAGGGGAAATGTTATTAGAAAGCTATAGACCAATATCCTTCATGAACATTTATGCAAAAAATTTAAATTTTATCAAGTCAAATCCAACAGGATATGTAAAAGGATAATACATTATGACCAAGTGGGGTTTATCCAAGGAATGCAAGGGTGGTTTAACATTCTAAGATATATCAATATCTGCTTCTCCATGTAATGAGCTTGGAAGCTGCCACTCTGTATGTACTAACAAGTAAGAAGCTGAATAGACTGAAACATCAATTCTTCTAGGATCTGTAAGAGAGGTAAGGGCACAAGGCAAATTTGCTGCCCCCAAAACTGGAGAGTCTGATGGGGGGATATGGAGAATATGAATTTACCAGAGCAGGGACTCATGAGTGGAAACTACCTCAGGAGCCCATGCTGGGGTAGGAAAACCAGAACTATAACTGACAAATTGCTGGAGGCTCAATGTAGACAACTCTGAGAGTTTAAAAACTTCAGGGGGACTTGGTCTGGGGAGGGGGGCGGTGCATAATTTTGTGAGATTTACCTCCAGAAGGTTCAACCAGTTTCCCACAATAAATTATCAGAAAATCCCCTTGTGCTTCCAGCAGGGGGAGGAGAAAAGGAACTATTTTTAATTATGCCAGAGCACTGTTGTTCTTAACAAGGCCTGCCTTCAGGGGAAACTACTTAAGGAGAGCTTAACACCCTGGGGTTACTATCAGAGCCTAACTGATCTGGGGGGAGGGAACTACCCAACTCCAGTCAGCTAGCCTTCCTCTTGGGAGAAAGAAAATAAAATACCTAACTCCAGCCCATGCTAGCCATCTTTTCCCATCTGAAGTAAAGGGAAATTTTTGTAATACTTGTCAAGTTCACAGTCCAGAGGCATAGGCTTACTAAAGGTCTGAGACTTAATCATAGGACTACAGAATGCTTCCCCTTCCCCCACACTTCACCACTGCATTACTAAAGGCCTATTTACAGCAGTTCCTTTATCCAGGATATCATATCTGGATTTCAAGGAAAAGGTATAAGATGTACTAAAAGGCAAAAAAAACACAGTTTGAAGAGACAGAGCAAGCGTTAGAACCAGACATGGCAAGGGGTGTTGGAATTACCAGACTGGGAATTTAAAACAACTATGATTGGGGTGCCTGGCTGGCTCAGTCGATTAAGTGTCTGACTTTGGCTCAGGTCATGATCTTATGGTATGTGAGTTCAAACCCTGTGTCAGGCTCTGGGAAGACAGCTCAGAGCTAGGAACCTGCTTCACATTCTGTGTCTCCCTTTCTCTCTGCCCTCCCCTGCTCATGCTCTATCACTCTCTCAAAAAAAATAAATAAACATTTTAAAAAATAGGAAAAGCCCCTGTGATGAATATGCTAGAGCTCTAATGGGTAAAGTAGACAGCATGTAGGAACAGATGGGCTGAATGATGGAAATCCTAAAAAAGAACCAGCAAGAAATACTAGAGATAGCACTGTAACAGAAATGAAGAATGCCTTTGATGGGCTTACTAGTGCACTGGACACAGCTGAGGAAAGGATCTCCGAACTTGAGGCTCTGTCAACAGGAACCTCCAAAACCAAAAAGTAAAGAGAACAAAGACAAAAAAAAAAAAAAAAAGAATAGAATATACAAGGAGTTTGGGGCAACTACAGAAGGTATAACATATGTATAATGGCAATACCAGATGGGGAAGAAAGAAAGGAATGAATAAATATTTGAAAAAATAATAATGACCGAGAATTTACCCCAAATTAGTATCAGACACCAACCCACAGAT
This sequence comes from Herpailurus yagouaroundi, assembly GCF_014898765.1. NCBI lineage: Eukaryota > Metazoa > Chordata > Mammalia > Carnivora > Felidae > Herpailurus > Herpailurus yagouaroundi. The sequence continues at coordinate 2,878,800 of NW_024412376.1, forward strand.
CCAGAAAGCTCAGAGAATACAGTAGGATAAATGCCCAAAACTATACTTTTCAACCTCATTTTCAAATCACACAAAGTCAAAGAGAAAGGAAAAAAATTCTGAGGGGGGGGGGGAATAGTGAAAAAAACCACCTTACCTATAAAGGAACAAAGATAATATTACATCTGACTTCTCCTAGAAGCCATGCAGACAAGAAGACAGTGGAGTGAAATATTTAGTGTTGAGAGGAAAAAACACCAACATAGAATTCTGTATCCTATAAAATCATACTTCAAAAGTGAAAGAGAAATAGACTTCCCAGACAACCAAAAATTGAGGGAATTTGTTGCCAGCAGACCTGTTTTGCAAAAAGTATTGAAAGAAGTTCTTTAGAGAGAAGGAAAACAATATAGGTGAGAAACCTGAACGTACATAAAGTTAGGAAGAGCATCAAAGAAAGATTAAGTGAAAATTAAATAAAAATTTAAGTTTTCTTGCTCTTAGTTGATCTACAGTTTGTTTAATAGCAATAATGTATTCAATTATGTATGCTTCTGTACGTATCTTATGCATGTACACATACACACATGCACATATATATGTGCTTATACATAAGTGAAATGAACAACAAGTGATAGCACAGCAATGGTAGAAGGGATGAGAGGGAGGAATTAAGATCATTTTGTTGTAAGGAACTCACACTACCTGTGCTATACTGCTATTTGAAAGTGGACTATAGAAGTGTATATTGCAAATTCTAGGACAACCACTAAAAAATTTTTTAAAGAAGCATAAATAATATGCTAAGAAAGGAGAAAAGATAGAATATAAAATGCTCAATTAAAACCACAAAAGGCAGAAAAAGAGTAGAAGACAAAAATAGGAACAAAGAACAAGGGCAACAAATAGAAAACAGTAATATGATAGATATTAATCCAACTATCAGTAAACACTTTGAGAGTCAGTGGTCTAAGTGTACCAATTAAAAGACTGTGAGAATGGATCAAAAAATACATCTTGTCTACATGAAACCCACTTTAAATATAAAGACACATGTAGATTAAAAGTAAATACATGGACAAAAATACATCATGTTAACACTAATCAAAAGAGTGTAGGAGAAGCTAGATTAATTTCATACAGAGCAGACTTCAAAGCAAAGAAAATTATCAGAGATAATGAGGAGCATTACATAATGATAAAGGGATCAATTCTCCAAGAAGACCTAATAATCCTTAACATGTATGTGCCTAACGACAGAGCATCAAACTATGAGAGGCAAAAACTGAGAGAGCAAGAAGGAGAAATAGATGAATCCACTATCAGAGTTGGAAACTTCAACAACCCTGTATCAGAAATGGACAGACCCAGTAGGCAGAAAATTGGTCAACACCACCATCATCAGCTGGATGTAACTGGCATTTGTAGACTACTTCATCCAACAACAGCAGAATACACATTCTCCTCAAGCTCACATGGTACATTCACCAAAGTAGGCCATAATCTGGGCCATAAAACACACCTTAACAAATTTAAAAGAATATAAATGACAAATCAATGTAATTCATCAGATTAATAAACTAAAAAAGAAAAAGCATATGATTACCACAATAGATGCAGAAAAAGTATTTAACAATTCCAACATCCATTCCTTGTTAGAAAACAAACAAAAAGCTCCTAGCAAAGTAGGAATAGAAAGGAATTCATTCAACCTGAAAAATCATATCTATAAAAAACCTAAAGCTAACATTACATTAATGGTAAGAGACTCAATGCTTATGAATTGATGAACTGAATGTTACGTAGTAACAAGACAATGATGCCTACTCTCACTGCTTTTGTTCAACATTAGGGATGCTAACCTCTTTGGCCTCAGCCACAGCAACTTCTTACTAGATATGTCTCCAGAGGCAAGGGAAATAAAAGCAAACATGAACTATTGGGACCTCCTCAAGATAAAAACTTCTGCATAGCAAAGGAAATAACCAACAGAGCTAAAAGGCAACCAAATGGAAATGGGAGATGATATTTGCAAATGACATATCAGATAAAGGGTTACTATCCAAAATCTATATAGAACTTATCAAACTCACACCTGAAAAAACAAATAATCCAGTGAAAAAATGAGCAAAAGACGGGAACAGACACTTTTCCAAAGAAGACATCCAGATGGCTCACAGACACATGAAAAGATGCTCAACATCACTCATCATCAGGAAAATACAAATCAAAACCACAATGAGATACCACCACACACCTGTCAGAATGGCTAAAATTAACAACTCAGGATCAAGAGATGTTGGCAAGGATGCAGAGAAAGAGGAACACTTTTGCACTGCTGGTGGGAATGCAATCTGGTGCAGCCACTCTGGAAAACGGTATGGAGGTTTCTCAAAAAATTAAAAATAGAGCTTCCCTATGACTCAGCAATTGCACTACCGGGTTTTTACCCAAAAGATACAAAAATGCTGAATTGAAGGGTCATATGCATCCCAATGTTTATAGCAGTACCATCAACAATAGCCAAATTATGGAAAAAGCCCAAATTTCCATCGACTGATGAATGGATAAAGAAGATATGGTACACACACACACACACACACGAATATTATTCGGTGATGAAAAAAATGAAATCTTGCCATTTGCAACAATGTGGATAGAGCTAGAATGTATTATGTTAAACAAAACAAGTCAGAGAAAGATAAATATATGATTCAGAGAAATTGTATTTTTCAGACAAAAATAAATATATGTGGAATTTAAGAAACAAAATAGATGAACATGGGGAAGGAAAGGAAAAATAATATAAAAACAAGGAGGCAAACCATAGGAGACTCTTAAAATACAAAGAACAAACTGAGGGTTGCTTGAGGGGTGTTGGGTGGGGGGATGAGATAAATGGGTGATGGACATTAAGGAGGGCATTTGTTGGGATGAGCACTGGGTATTATATGCAAGCAATGAATCACTAAATTCTACTCCTGAAACCATTATTGCACTATATGTTAACTAACTTGGATTTAAGTAAAATTAAAAAAAAAAATACAGATGCTAGCCAGTACAATAAGCAAGAGAAATATAAAGCAACCAGATTGGAAAGATAGAAGTAAACTGTCTCTATTCACAGACAATAAGATCACCAATATAAAAAATCTAATGGAATCTACAAAAAGTGATTAATAAGTGTGTTTAGTAAGGTTGCAGGATACAAGTTCAGTATCTAAAATCAAATGAATTTCTATATTCTTTATCCTAGCAGTGAACAATTTTAAATTGAAATTTTGAAAAGAATATCATTTACAATAACATTGAAAACATTGAAATACTTGGAGAAAAATCTGATAAAATGAAAGACTTATGCATTGGAAACTACAAAACATTGCTGAAAGCAGTTGAAGAAGACCTAAATACATGTAGAGGTGCACCTTGTTAATGGGTCAGAAGACTTGATATTGTCAGTTCTCCTTTAACGGATCTGTATGTTTGATGCAATCCCGATCAAAACCCCTGTAGGCTTTTTTTGTAAACAAAGTCGTTCTAAAATTCGTATGTAAAGGACCTAGAATATCCAAGACAACTTTGAAAATGAACAAAATTGGAGGACTCACACTACCTGACTTCAAGATTCATTACAAAGCTACAGTAATTATTACAGTTGTGGTACTGTCATAAAGATGAATGAATTAGTGGAACAGAATGGAGTCCAGAAACAGATCCATATATATATATATATATGAACAACTGATTTTCAACAAAAGTACAAAGGCAGTTTGGTGGATAAAGGATAATTTTACAAAGGATAAAGGCTGGAACAATTGGATATTCATAAGCAAAAATGAACTTGGATTCCTACCTTGCATCAGCATATACAAAATTTAACTCAAAAGGGATGGTAGATTAAATGTACAACTGAACATAAAAACTTCTAGAAATAAACATAGAACTATAAAACTTCTAGAAGAAAACATGAAAGAAAACCTTAGAAATCTCGGGTAAGGCAAAGATTTCTTAGCCCCAACTCCATAAGTACAATCTGTAAAAGAACAAATTGGTAAATTGGGCTTCATCAGAAACAAAAACCTGCTTTTCAAAATACACTATTGTGAAAGTGAAAAGATAAGCTACGGTTTGGGAAAAAATACTGGAAATAATCATCTGATATAAGACTTGTATCCAGAATATGTAAAGAACTCTCAAAACTCAATAATAAGAAAACAAACAACCCAGTTTTTAGCAGAGCAGATTTGAACAGTTAACCCCGAAGATACAAAGATGGCAAAGAAACACATAAAAAGGTGTTCAACACTAATACCCATTAGGGAAATACAAGGAGATACCACTACACCCCTGTCAGAATGGCTAAAATGAAAAAGGTTGATCATACCAGGTGTCACTGAGGATAGGGAGGAACTGGCACTCTCATAACATTGCTGGTGGGAATGTAAAATGAAACAGCCAATTTGGAAAGCATTTTTGTTTCTTAAGACGTTAAAGTACACCTATCATATGATCCAGCCACGCTACTCCTAGGTGTGTACCCTAAAGAAACAAAGCATATGTTCACATAGACAAGCAGCTTTATTTGCAACAGCCCCGGACTGGAAGCAACTCAAATGTCGATTAACAGGTAAATGGGTAAACTGTGGTGCATCTAATGGAATACAGCTCAGCAGTAACAATGGATAAATCATCAATACATCCAACAGCAAGGATGATACCCAAATAGGCCAAGTGAAAGAAGCCAGATTAAAAAAAAAAAAAAAGTACATACTGTCTAATTCCATTTATGTAAAGTTCTGGGAAATGCAAACTAATGTATAGTGTCAGAAAGCAGATCAGTGGTTACCTGGGAGCACGGACACAGAAGGAAGGATTATAAAGCATGAAGACACCTTTCAAGGGTGATGAATATCCCTCTTTTCATTGTGGTGATGGTTTCATGAAACTCATCAAATTATCTGCTTTAAATATGCGCACTTACTGTATGTCAACTATACCTCAATAAAGCAATTTTAAAAGATACTAATGGCAAAATCTAGTAGACCAGACCACTCTTACTATGTGCCCTGAGCTAGTTGCTGTACCTCTAGTTCCCTAATCTATAAAGTAGGAGTGATATTGCCTTACTCGTAGGGTTGTTGTGACAATTAAAAATAACATATTTGGTATGTTCTATACAAAATGGATGCTCAATTAGTAACTGCAATAATACGATAATGCCCTCAAGAATAAGAAGAGAATAATCACTTGACTCTAAAATGTTCGGCTCACATATATTCCAGAGAGATTACTGTGGATGGTTTGAAGGCCCTTGGCCCTGGTTTCCCAATGGGTCATGGTTTCACATACAGTCACTTTGACTTAACGTGGGAAGATCTGTTCTGCCCATTTTTCCTACTTTCCCACCTCCTCTTTGTTCCTCCTCTTTTGGCCAGAGCTGAAAGGGGAGTCCTTTAGTCTTGGCAAACGCAGCCCTGCCCTCCCAGCCACCCCACCACCTGATGGTCTCTTTGTCCTCCTTCTCATTTTGGGACCTGGAATCACATAGACTTGTAGAGATCGGTCAGCGAGAGAACTCTCCTGGGAAGATTAAGGGAGACTGTATGTCGATCACACAGCATGGCTCCTGGCTCCTGGAACACATCTTTAAGTCAGCAGTTGTGGTTTGGCTAAATATGGCTGAGGTCATCCACTCTGGCTCCTGTACCCTCCTCACACTCTGGAGCGCTCTGGCCAACGGATTCCCAATCCTGTTCTAAGAAAGTGGGAGGAGGAGGGAGACACCACCCCTGCCCTCAAAGGGCGTACAGTCCCATGACCCAGCTCAGTGAGGGAACCTAAGATGGGCTCAGAGATTGCCAAAACAAGGTGAGCTGAAGTCTCAGGGAAAATGTCATGAAAAAAGAGGATGACGGGAGCCTGTCTTGTTTGTGTGCGTTGGTGTGTTTGTAATCCTCAGCCCTTCACACGGTACCTGGCACGTAAGCGGGCCTCAGTTCACACCTTTTGGTTGAACAAGTGAGTTAATGAGGAGAGCAGCAGATGGTATTGTGTCAAGTAGAGAAGAACTGGGAGAACAGGAGCTGAGTTCTAGACTTGGGATAGGAGGGTCCATGTGGCCGGAAGAAAGGCCAGGCCCTGGGAAGAGCTGGATGTGGGGTGGTGAGGGGTGAACGGCGGGATGGAGAGTCTGAACGCTAAGTTAGGGGCCTCTCTGGCACAGGGAGGTCCTTAGAGACGCTGTAGGGGCGGCCTCGCCCATCCCCAGGGGTCCTGCTCTAAACCCCGGTTCCCCAGACGAGCTGAGCTGACTGGAGAAGCTTGTGTTCCGGTCCCTTCTCCCACCCACAGATGGGTACCAGCTCTGAAGGGGAGGCAGAGGCCCTCTTTGCCCTATCCATGGACCCACACTCCTGGCTGGAGGAGAGCAGAGGGGCCAACTGACAGAACGTGCCCCTTCAGCTCGCATTCAGATTCCTCATACACGTACATGTGCCACTCACCCAGGCTCCTAGTTGCTGCTGAACGTCAGGGAGCCAGTGCCAGAGCCAACCAGAAGACTAGCAGGGCCTCTTGTCTGAGCCAGTCTCAAGGAGCAGCCAGAGGAACAGGCTGTGGTGACCCTCGGGCCATGCATGCCGCGGCCTGAGCTGGCTGACTGCTGACCTGGAGCTGGTGTGAACTGAGCAGGGCCAGGAGTGTCAGGGCAGATGTGCCGGGGCCTCCTGCTGCCCTCTGACCTGGCCTCCTATTTTGAATGCTTAGAACTCTCCCTTGTGCCACTTTAGAGCACTCAGCATTTCCAGAACCAGTCTGCAACTTGAGGAAAAGTTACTTCATCTGGAACCAAATGGTTTGCCATTTGACCAGCGCTCGGAGGGTGGGTGTTCGGTGCACCCCGTTAGACCCTCCAAGGCAGCTTGGTTATTGCCCCCAGACCTGGGTGGGCAGTACCCTCCCTTGAAGGTACATTCCTGACTGATACCCCAAGGACTGTGCTAAAGGAATGTTTCAAGCAAAGAAAGAGCAACATTTCTTTCTGCCCAGACATCAAGAAGTGGGCTTTCCTCTGGTTAGACAGATTGGAGCACAAATCCTTGACTCAAGGCTTCTTGATCTAGCGCTCTGAACTGGACAAGAAAGAATTCCAATCTCTTCTCTTTGCCATTCAGCAAAGGATCCCTCGTCTCCACCCCCTACTTCCTGGCTGTCTCCCACAGAGCCTTGTTTCTCCTGCCCTGGTGCCCCGGGCAGCAGCCACAAGCCTGAGCATTGGACACGGAGCTTGGAAAGCCCCCTCCCCGGAATGTGCATGCATTTTCAATGGCTGTGCCTGTGTGTGTGTGTGTGTGTGTGTGTGTGTGCGCGCGCGCGTGCACGCACAGGCGTGTGCGTGTGTGTGGATTTGCACGTAAGTGTGTGTGACAAAAATCGCTTCTGGAGCATGTTGCCCTCTGTCTGCCCATCCAGGTTACTCCTCGCTGCAGGACGAGCTGCTGTCCCCTGCCTCCCTGCAGTACGCACTTCCCTCTCCGCTGCGTGCAGACCAGTACTGGAACGAGGTGGCCGTCATAGATGCCATCCCATTGGCGGCCACGGAGCATGACACCATGCTGGAGATGTCTGACATGCAGGTGTGGTCCGCGGGCCTCACACCCTCCCTGGTCACTGCTGAGGACTCCTCTCTGGAGTGCAGCAAGGCCGAGGACTCTGACGCCACCGGCCATGAGTGGAAGCTGGAAGGGGTGCTCTCCGAGGGACCCCAGGGCCCCATGCTGGGCTCTCTGGACCTTGTGGAGGATGACACAGTGGATTCAGATGCCACAAATGGCCTTATCGATTTGCTTGACCAGGAAGAAGGTCAGAGGTCAGAAGAGAAGCTGCCAGGTCATAAGAGTCAGGAGGACTCCACAGGTGTAGGTCAAGACTCAGAGAATGAAGTGTCTCTTGTTTCAGGCCAGCAGAGGGTGCAAGCCCACATCACAGAATCCCCCAGCGTGAGTCGGGTGATGGAGACCAGCCAGGACAGGTAAGGGCCGGGCTGCCATGACAGGATACGTTTCGTCTTCCTGGGCTTCGGGTGAGATGGTGCCTGACAGTGAGTACAGAGGGAATGCTCAGGTGCTGCCACTGACCTTGACCCTGCGCTCTAACTGCCCAGGAGCAAAGCAGCTCAGCGTGGTGCCGGCTGGCCTGTGAAGTCACCCAGCCCTCGCTCAGCCCTCTGTCCTGTAGGAGTGGAGCAGTGATCTGTAAAGGCCAGTCCTCGCCCAGGATGCCCCTGGGTGTGGCCAGCAGGGGAGAGGCCGGGGCGTTGGGACAGGGAAGGGTGCTAGGAGAGAGAGATTGTAAGGCTTGGTAGAGCCACCTCTCCAAAGTGCAGCTGAGTGTAGGTGCCCTGGGCCCTTTCTGTTGGGTGCTTGGCTGTTGAAGACCATATTTAGAAACCCAGAAGCAGCAGGGCCCGGGGAAGTTATTCAGGCAGTCTCACACCCTGCGTGTGACCGAGCTGATAATGGCGCCCCCTTTGAAACTGTCCCCCTTTGAAAGTGTGAGGCTGGTGGGCTTATTGGGGCAGGACAGAGCTTTCATCTACTGAGAGACGGGTGATTCTCCTGGGCTGCTCCTGTGCCTGTAGCGGGGCTTGGATGGTTCAGGCAGAAGGGCCTTCTGCAGATGCTGTAGAAGCCACAGGCCCGACTCACATCCATGGCAGTGGGCCCACCATACCCTAGGGCTGGGCAGAATGTGGAGGGTCACTTTGGCCTTCCTGGACTGGCATAGGAACTGGGCCACAGTGGCCCTTTCCTCCATATCACTTCCTAGATTTTCCCTAAAGCAAGGAGAGAGTTCACATGCTCCCTGAAGGCTGTGCACAGCCAGCACACCCAGGTTGCTCAGGTCTGGCCAGGCCGTGGGAAATCTGTTCTCACTTCCTCTTCCCACCCACATCCCCCCTCAGACCCTCTCAGAAGCCCAGTCTGACCGGGTCCACTCAGTGTGACCCAAGTACCGACGTAGGAGGGAAGAGAAAGCCATTTACAAGAGGAGACAGCAGGGATTTATTTTGTTTGGGTTTTGTTTCCTAAATGAATCCTTTGTTTAGTGGGGAGAATTGGACAGACTGAGTAGAGTGAAATACTGGCATGCCTGTGACAGAGGCCATCACCCAACAACCTGTGGTAACCATTCATTCAGCAGGCATTTAGGGCACACTATGTGCCAGCCGCTGCACCACTGTCCCAGCAGGGCCACCAAATGGGGAACCGGAAGGCCTGGTGCCAGTGCAGGGTGTGGTACAGCTTGGCTCTCTGTCCTTGGTCAGCCCTCCGGTGGGGACAGATGAATGTCATTCACTCACCCAACAGTATGTATTGCGTGCCTACTGTGTGCCAGGCACCTATAAACGTGCCTCGGTGCTGAAGATGTGGCATTGAACAAAACACAGAAAAGTCTCCCATCTGCAGAGAGTGTGTGGTCTAGTGAGGAAATGGACAATAAATGAGATAAAGCCAAATAAATGGAAAGTATTTAAAAGGTAAAAGTTACATGATAGTGCTAAAAAGGAAAATAAAGGAGGGAAGAGGGTGGGATGCACATACCTGTGTGGAGAGTGGATGGCCAAAATGAGGGATTGGGTAGCAGGGGAGGCCTGAGTCTGTGACGTTGGAGTGAAGACCAGAAGGAATTAAGGGGTGAACCATATGAATACCAGAGGGGACATATCCAGCAGAAGACCCAGCCAGTGCAAAGGTCTTGTGGTAGAACATGCATGGCCTAGTCGAGGACCAGTGAGAAGGTCACTGATCACAGCAGAGTGATGGAAGGAGCTAATGGGGCCAGACACGTCCAGCCTTGAGTTCCTAGAAAGACTTTGGCATTCATTGGGTGGGATGGTGAGCCACTGGAGGGTTTTGAGCAGAGGGAGTGAGGTGATGTGGCAGCTGCCTTGAGAACAGCCTGACAGGGCCAGGGGTCAGGCAGAGGCAGGGAGATGAGCCAGGAGGTAAGAGCTGCTACTAGTATGGACCAAGATGGCGGCAGTGCTGGTGGTAAGAAATGATTGTGTTCAGGTTATATGCTTGAAAGTTGAACAAACAAGAGGTTTGCTGACAAATAAGACATGGAGTGTGAGAGAGAGAAGTCTAAGAATTCCCTAATGTCCTTGACCTGACAACTGGAAGGATGAAGAGGCTATGTAGTGCAGGGTGGGGAAGACTGGGCAGAACGGGGGGGGGGGGGGGAGTCAGGAGTATGGATTTGATCGTGCTATCCCTGAGATGCCTGTTAGAGCCCCCCAGAGCAAAGACGTTCAGGAGGCAGCTGGGCATATACATCTGCAGCTTGAGGAAGAGATTCTGTGTGCACACCTGGGCATCATGAGGACACAGGTGGGATGTGAAGTCATGGATTGAACGAGCTCACTTAGGAAGTAGATGTAGGTAGAGATGAGGTCTGAGAACTGAGCCTGAGGTGGCCCAGTGCTCAGACGTCAGAGAAATTAGGAGAAACTGACAAAGGACACTGAGAAGTGGTAGCCAGAGAGAGGGGAAAACCAGGCAAATGTGGTATCCAGAAGCCATAGAAGATTGTGTTTCCATGGGGAGAGAGTGGTCGCCTTACTGGATGAGCACTGGGATAAGGACTGTGGAGTGCAGGTGGCCTGGAGGGCTGGAGGGAGGCAGAGGAGGTGATGGGCATGGAGACCTGGGTGACAGCCATCAGTGTGAGCCAAGTGCCTCAGGAGCCCAGGGTGAAGAGCCAGCCACTTAAAGGGATGGGCCAGTGGCACTGGTACCCGTGGCCCTCTCCACCTGGATAGCAGGAACGGGCCACTTGTGCCTCTCTGGACAGGGCAGTCAGCTATGTGCTGACCATGTGTAATTGCTCATGCAGTCCCGTCCCTTGGGTGTGCAGTATGGGATGTGGAGCCAGCGCTCTGGAGGGGGAGGGTATCTGAGCGGCCAGAGACTGAAGGGCGACCCAGTGCCCTTTCTCTCTTCCTGGACCCCAGATTGCAGGACTGGGAGGAAGAAGGCTCCATTGTCTCATACCTACAAGATGCTGCACAAAGTTCCTGGCAAGAGGGGGTCGTACGTGGCCCACACTCATTCCAGAGTACAGTCACCACCATCAAAGAGCTGGAGCCCAGTGGGTCTCAGGAGTATGAGAAGGTCCTGCTGTCTGCAACTGAGCACATTTGGGAGGAGCAACCAGAGGCTGAGAGCCTGCAGGCCGACAGGGAACGGAGACGACAAAGCCACCAAGAGTGGGTGCAGGAGGCTCGGAGCACTTTCTCCCAGATGGCAGAGGTGAGACGCCCACAGAGACACCTGCTGATGCCTGCCAGCACTGGAGGGGCCTGAGGCCCAGGGCAGCCTTTCATTCCATCAAGCCCCAGGCCAAGCATGCTTCCTTTCTTTAAAAGTTGTGGCTGTGACTTCACTTTCTCTAGAAGCAAGGATACAAAGCCCCGGTCTCTGCTGAGGGAAGGAAGTAACATTCACGGGGCATCCCAGGCACACAGCCTATGATGTCATGCTCACACTGCCTCGGGTCTCTGTTGTCATTCCCATGTGGCAGTTGACGGTCGAGCCGCTTGTCCAAAGTCACAGGATGAGAGGCAGGCTTTGCAGTTAGGTCTGGCTGATTCCCAAGCCATGGTTTTTGTTTGTTTTCTTTTTCCGTGGTGTGTTTTAGGAAGGGTGTAGAGCAGAGAGACCTGAGTGTTAGACTGACCCTGGTCCCACCATGGTCAGTGTGGCCACGGACAAGCCACTCTCTTCTCGGCATCTGGGTTTCCTCATTGGTAAAAGAGGAGTGAATGGATTACCACCAAGGTGCACTGGCTCAGGAGTTCTGTGATCCTGTGGGGGGCTCCACAGGTGGACCAGGAGAGGCCTGCTGGCCTCGCTCCTGACTTCTTGTCTCTGCCTACCTCAGGCCTCCCTCCTCTGTTTGGGTTTGCCCTGCTGTACTTATTATCTGTTTGCTTTAGCTTCACTCCCCTTTCACATTCTCTTGCCCCCCAACATTCCCACTCCCGTAGACATCCATTTTAATGTGTTTTTGGAAAAATTTTTTATTTTGAAAAATCGCAAATAAATACAAAAACAGAATAGCATATTAATTTCCATGCACACTCCACCCAGGCTGTACAGTTACCCAGTTATGGCCAATCTTGTTTCATCTATACCTTCTCCACTTTTCTCTCCCCCAATGTATTATTTTGAAACAAAATACCCAGATACCTTATTAAGCTGTGCCTTTTTAATGTATGCTCTTTTATAAAATCTGCATGGCCATTCCGTGCATATGCATTTTTAGCGTGTGCATAAATGATGTGTTCTGCGTCTCATTTGGTTTCTTATGGTTCAGTCAGCACTGTTTCCTCATTTGGGAGCCCTTTCCTCTTCTCTCTCCCCTCTGCTGCTTTCTCTTCTCTCTCTGACCTACCTGAACCTGAGCCCTAGCAGGCACCTTGGGGCCCCCACGACCAGGTTAGCTGCACAATAGTGCTGGGATGCTGGCTGCAAAGAACTGCTAGGAATCCAATATGGTTTTATTTAGATACTTCCCTCCAAGTATGTGACTTGGACAAGATAGGCAGCTGTGTCCATTTTTAACCCCAGACCACCCTGTGCATTCTTGGCCATCAGGCTAGCCTTTGGCACTTCTACTGCTCCTAATAGCAAGCACTGGGCTGAGAGCATGGGTGCTCTTAACCGGGTCTATGATCCTGAATCCTTGGGAAAGAGAAGGACGCCAGGAGCCTTCTTATGCATGGCCCCTCTGCAGTCAGCCTTTGGTCATGGGAGGACTGGGGGAAAAGCAAGGGCACTCTAGGGGGTCATGAGAGAAACCTTCTAGGTCATAGGGTCCAACTGCCTCATTTATCATTGAGGAAACTGAGGTTCCAGAGAAACTTCTCCAGGGTCACACAGTGAACCAGTGTCAGGGCCAGAGGAGTCCGGATCCCGTTTCCCAGTCGGAATGAGTGGCTATGAAGGGCCCCCAGGCCTGATGCCTTCCAAATCTAGGACAGGATTGGATGTTGTGGGTGAGCTGTTGTCCTCGTCATCGGATGGGACCCCAGAGATGATAATGAGGCCCATTGAAGGGTTTCCAAAGAGCCCATTTACTAGTATTTCCAGTAAGTCTCTGGAAACACTGACAGAGAGATGCCCTCCAATTTGGAGCCAGGAAGGCAAGCCTGAGATGACTGTAGGACATTCTCCTCTGAGACCCCAGATGGAAATATCTGAAGTTGGACTCTTATCTGGGCTAACAGTGAATGCTCTCCAGTGCCCAGCTCCTTTGCATGTGCCATGGGCTTTTATTTTTTCCAGGTGCTTCCTTGTTGAAACAAGGCAGTATTGTGTAGTGATGGGAGTTTGAAACTTGAGTCATTTCCTTACTCTTTGACCAGGCAAGTTATTTAACCTCTCTGTGCCTCTATTTCCTCTGTGTAAAATGGAAAAATGGCAGGGTCGTCGGAAGGCTTAACTGGGTTAGTGTATGAAATGCACGTAGAATCCTGCCTGCCAGCAGTACTCACTCCTAGTCGTCCCTGTTTTACAGAAGGAGGAAACTGAGGCCCAGAGAAGGTACCCAGGTTTCCCAGCCCTTACAGTGAGTGAGTTGCAGGGTCAGCTGGCTGTGTCCCAGATCTTTGTTCCCTGTTACTCAAAGAGGAACAGCTTGATCCCGAAAGTGAAATTCCTTTCTGCGGCAGCTGCTGCCCGCTGCATTTGTGAATCAGCTCTGTGAAGACAAGCTTAAAGCACATGGTTCCTGCTCGTGGGCGTTGACAGCCCAGCATGGGAAGAGCCTTTGAGGACAGGCCTTAAATAGACACACCAGTTACACGCTTACATTTAGGGTTGCTGTGCCCGGTAAAGGGGGCGGGGAGTGCAGAGGGCCCTCGGGGCTGATGGGAACTGCAAGGGCTTCCAGGGGGCCCCACCACCAGTGTGGACCCCACTGGGCTAATTTGGCTAGGCCTGAGCAAATCACTCATCCCAGGGCTATTTTTGAAAGAAACCCCTAACTGTCTGTCCAGGGTATTAGCCAGTCCCATCCCTGCGCATGGGGGTGAACTCCGTTCTCATCACGGCAGTAACAGCCCAGGGAAACACACAAGTAGCCACATTCTCGAACAGCTTTCCTGGAGTCCCCGAAAGGGAACATGTTCCTGGGCAGCACTGCCTGTAGTTCGCATAGGCCTGGAGGGCAAGAGCACAGGGCGGGGCACCAGTCACTCACAGAGTGACTTTGACATGCGCTTTCAGTGCCCAGGATAGACGCACCTGCCAGCTCCCTTCTAGCCCAGTTGGACAGCCCCAGCAGCTGGTTTGGGGAGCTAAAATTATCGAGGCCTGATGTCACCCAGGCGTGAGGGCAGAGCCTAGGGCAGCTCAGCAGGAGGGCACTCAGCGGGGCAGTTGTGGTGAGAGGCCGTCCAGTCTCCTGCGGAGAGAGAATGGAAGGGGCCCCAGGGGCACTCAGGAGTCCCAGAGGAGAATGAGAGACTGGACCCCCACAGCAGCCGGACCCCTAGTCCTGCTAGTCCCTGGAGGGCCCAGCTGCTGAGGAGGTGAGGATGTGGACTTTCATCACCCAGCTCCTGGTCACCCTAGTGCTCCTGGGCTTCTTTCTGGTCAGCTGTCAGAACGTGATGCACATAGTCAAGGGCTCTCTGTGCTTTGTGCTGAAGCACATCCACCAGGAGCTGGACAAGGAGCTGGGGGAGAGCGAGGGCGTGAGTGACGACGAGGAGACCATCTCCACCAGGGTGGTCCGGCGTCGGGTTTTCCTGAAGGTAACCACCAGGCAGGAGGCAGGGCTGAGGGCACGGCACTGCCATGTGTGCGGGCAGCAGCTGGGGGGCGGTGCGGGACCCCACGTCAGGGGACGGGTGCGGATTCTGCACAGCCCGCTGCGCCGCAGTTGCACCGGAGGCTCAGCTCCGGGACTTGGGAGGCCACACTCCCGGCCTCAGTGTCTGTGGAAGGGCTTTCTACACCGGAAGGTGCTGTCGAAATCGAAATTAGGTGCCTCGCTTCCCGCCTCAGGGCCTCCTCTGTAAAACTTATGTAACCAGCCCGGTTTTGCCTGCTCCCTGTTGAGGGTATCAATCTCGCAAGCTTGGGGCTCCATCCCATCTTCAGGCCCCACGGCCCCCAGGGGCACCGCTCGCGCTTGGAGCTCTCGGTTTGTGTGCCACGACTTGCTGAGTTGGAGTTTCCTGCCGCGGTGGGGATTTGTCCGTCTGTGGCTGCTGGCTCCCACTCTTTTCTTCATCCGCCACCTCTTTCCCAGACTACGCGCTTACTAATGCTGAATTTTCTCCTTTTCTCCAATCCTAGGGGAATGAGTTTCAGAGTATTCCAGGGGAGCAGGTGACAGAGGAACAGTTCACAGATGAGCAGGGCAACATTGTCACCAAGAAGGTGGGTGCACAGAGTCCTCCTGAGCTGGAGAGACACAGGGGGGCTAGATGGTGCTGGACTCACCTCCCAGCTTCTCACTGCTACCCTAACAGAGGGTAAACATGGCTACAAAGAGACAGGTTCAGGTGCCGGGAGCTCTGGTCTTCTGAGGTCCGGCATGACATTCCTCAAAGCTACTTTACTGATTCAGCCTGAATTCAGCTCCTGCTACTTGTTCCAGAAGGACCAGGCTCCACGGAACAGCCCAAACCTAGTCCAGCAACGTCTAGCCCTGAAAACAGCTGTAAGACAGAAAGGTGGTGGCCCCCGAACTACCATGGGCCTGCGAAACCAAAAGGGCTGTGGAGGTGCATTGAATGGGTAGCAGATTTTAGTTCAGCAGACCTGATTTTGCCTGTCAGGTTTTGGGCACCGTAATAGGCATGGGCAGAAGGGAGAGGAGGAGCAAAGGGAAGACCTTGTATGGGTTTCCACTGTGGTGCTGCTCCCGCTATTGAAGCAAGACCACTCAGGTGGCCATCTTTCCTCTTACAAAGTGTGCTTCATGCAGACAGGGACTGTATCTTATTTTGTTTTCATCTCCCAGTCCCAGTACATGGGAGGTGCAGAGGAAACAGTGTTGGAATATTCAGGTGACTGAATAAGGGAACATAATTGCATGGAATACCATAGATGAAAAGGAAATACGCTTTGCCCTCAGGAGCTCACAATGCACGGAAGACAGAGTGACCTTCCAACAATATGAAGAGGCAAACTCTGATCATTAATGAAATCGGCTAAGACCCATTTGCAAATTCTAGCCCCTCTGAGGCTGCCCAGAGCCTGTTTTCCACACAGTGATGGGGGGGGGCGGGTGGTGGTCACACACCAGTCCCCATTCTTGGCCACTCATGGAAGGGCACCTTAGGACAAAGGACAAAGGCTGCCTGTCCCCCAAATCTCACTCCCGGGGACCTGCTCTTCTCATCCTCTGTTTCAATGGCTTCACAGGCCTTTTCTCCCTTCCCTCTCTCTTCCAGATCATTCGCAAAGTTGTTCGGCAGATAGACTCATCTGGTGCTGATGACACCCAGGAGCATGAGGAGGTGATTGCTGAGGGGCCCCTGGAGGACCCTAGTGAGATGGAAGCTGATATTGATTACTTTATGACACATGCCAAGGTACTGCGGCGGCTGCAGCCTCCCAGAGGCTCTCGCCCTTCTGAGCGCCTGTCACCTCTCCCAACTGCTCACCTGTGCACCCGCCCTCTCTGGGCTCCAGTCTGCACCATGCTCACCTCCTCTGGTCTCCCCTGTGCCTCTGTCCTCCATGGCAGGCAGGGTTTCCACGGCTGCCGGAAGTGCTGTCGTTCTCATGCCTACTTTCTGCCTGTCTCTCTGTGTGATCTGTCCTGCGTTCTGTCTCTGCTGCTGTCTCCAGGTGGAGCTGAGAGGGAGTAGCCTGCAGCCGGACCTGATAGAGAGCAGGAAGGGGGCTCAGATAGTGAAGCGGGCCAGCCTGAAAAGGGGCAAGCAGTGATCTCTAGCCCCTCCCCTCAAATGGCCTCTTTGGAGGTAACACCGTCTTTCTGCATCCTTTCTGCATGGCCTGGTCCTCGTGGAGTGGCTGGTCCTGAGAATGGCTGCTCACTTGCTCATGTCTCCCCCTTCAGCAGGGGAGCTCACCCCTCGGCCACCCCCAGCATGATGCAGGAGGAACAGTGGTGCTGTGGCCTTGAGACACAGATTCTCGCTTCCCAACCTACTAACAGTGTCTCTGAATCCCTGTCCTCCTCAAGAAAACAGCAAACAATACCATCTGCTGATTACCTCTCTGGGGGTACAAAAAATACAGATTTGAAAAAAATGCCTCGATGAGTGAAAGCACTCAGCAAATCTCAGTAGCTGATATTATCCTGAAAGCCAAGCTATGGGGATCTGGAGGAGGGGGGACAGGTCTCGGGGAGCACAGCAGAGTCTGCCTAGGCTATGCCATTTCAACGCAAGTCTGCAGGAAGAGCTCCAGCAGTGATAGACCTAGAACAACACTGACTCTTGAACCTGGAACCCGTCAAAAATCCTGTGAACCCAAGGCACCACTTCTCTGTGATGTTTCTTGAGACACGTCGCTCTGTTGCTTTCCAGGAAAGGGTGAAGCAAACAGGCCCGGGGGGTGGATGGCGATCTCCCAGCCAGTTAGGAGGGCTGTCAGGGATGGGTGCATGGCGTGCGTGAGCATGCGTGGCCGAGGAGCAGGGGTGTGCGGTGATTTGCAATGAGGGAGGGCCGTGAAGACGCTGCAGCGAAGGCTCTCCAGTGGGCCCATGCGGTGCTGGGGGCTTCAGCGGCCAGCTCTGACCTCCGTCCTCCCTGAGGGATCCTGTACTGAGCTGCCCCGAGGCCGTTTGCTGTGCCCAGCTCGGGGCAGCTCAGTACAGGATGCATCGGGGTGGGAGTCGGCAGGAAGCAAGGAAGCGTTCTGGCCCCAGCACAGCACTAACCAGCCTCTTGCCATTTCAACCCCCAGGGTGTGGTGGCTCTGGGCCAAGAGGAAAGCAGGCTCTGGCTTTCTGCATTCAGCAAAAAGCAGGGCCACTGCCTCCCAAGCCGCCAGAAGTGCTGGCTCTGGGCTTCCCAACACACCTCAGCACTTGGGCAAAAGAAAGAGGACTACGGATCCAGTTATAGGATAAAATTAGACCTGACTCCTCAGCAGCTTAAGGAGGTCACAGTGTTAACCCTGGCCCTGCCGAGGGGGTCCCACCAGGCTGCTGGCTTAGTGGATTAACTGTGATGAGCCCCGGAAAGGATACAAAAGTACAAATAATTTGAAGGAGCTGAGAGTGGAAGGAAAAGTGTCCTCTTGCGCCTTGTTTTCTCTATGGTAGTGGCGGCAGCAGCGGCCTTACCTTTCAGCTTCTGTTTGGCTCCGATTTTTAGGGGGAGGGGAGGAGCCTAAGATTTCTTCATTTTAATTTTCTGTACATGATCTGCAAGGGTGGCTGAAACTCCGAAAGGAGATACGGTTCTGTACCACTGCACGTGGGTGTCAGGAGACCCAGGCAGCCTGGCTCCAGCACAGTGCCGGGGCCTCTGCTGAGAACGGGCGAGGGAAGTTTGGGTGGGGACAGTGGGGAGGGAGCCAGTGTGGAGGCAGGCTTCTGCCCAGGTCCCAAGTGGCCAGCAGTGCCCCGCCCCTCCCCACCCCCCCCACCGGCCCCAGCAAGACTAGGGCTGCAGAGCAGACGTTGAAGGGCAGATGGTCCTCTGACCCTCAGTACTTACTGCCACCCACTCACATGCATGTACCATCAGCCCTTGGGACTCGTGGATTCCACACTGGCAAATTTGCCTACTGGCGAATATTTATGGCAACCCCCAAACCCACACTCGCGGTGCTTTCACGGTCGCTCACAGACACACACACCGTGGCAAGAAATTGGAGTTGCCCTGGCGCACGTTCCCAGCTGAGGGCGAACAAGATGCCAGTCTGCCCCCCTAATGGAGCTCATGCTATGAACGGGTGTCCTTTTTGCAGGCTGTTGTTGAGTGCCATGTTTTTTGCATTTTTGTGCTTGTTGATTTTGCTGTTTAAAGTGGCTCCTAAGAGCTGTTTAAAATGGTCTTCCTAAGAGCAAGAAGGCTGTGATGTGCCCTACAGGGACAAAGACGTACGTTAGATAGGATTCACTGGCCATGAGTTAGAGCACTGTTTTGGTGGTGGGTTCAACGTTAAGTAATCAACAATATGTATTAAATAAGGTGCCTATACAGAAGCATAAATCAAGGTTACGTATTCATTGTCTAACAAAGATGTGGCCACTAGAGGTTCACAGGAACCTAACTAGGCATTTTCCTTGAGAGCGGTGGATCAGTATTGGCAACTTTCTGGAACATGACCACTGCAAATGGCAAGAACTGACTCTTTGTTTCAGAGAGAGTGAAAGCTGGCACTTAGGAGTCTAGATTCACGGCCTGACTCATCCTTTTCCTCCAGATCTGATGCCTTGCATTAGTCATTTGACTGTCCTGAGCCTCCACCCCCGTGAGGGAGATTGCACATAGTCCCCTTTCACCTCAGTAGAAAGGTTTAGAAATAGTCATGGCAACTGGGCAGGCTGTCGTGAAGGGTGAAGGACACCTGCGCTCAGCGCAGACGGGACTGTAGCATGACGTAGCAGGTCAGCCGGTCTCGTCACGCCTTGCCTTCCTTAGCCATAGCATAGTAGTGATGCCACTCTTCTCTCGTAGGATGGTGACCATGATGGAGGGGGCCTTTCATGTTTGTGAAAGGCCATATACATTGTCAAATGTGCACCCAACCGTGTCTCAAAGTGTCATCGACATCCTGCGTCACCATCATCCGAGAGGCAGGTTAAAAGGCGCATTCCCAGTCCTGCCCCTGACCTACTGAATTAAAATCCTGGAACTCAGGATTCTGAGTCAAGCTTCTCAAGTAATTTTTATGTGTATGGAAGAATGAGATCTGACCAATTTTGGTTTTCCTTCCAAACCTCCTAGAGGTGATGCAGCACAGTTGTAGGTATGATATTGAAAAATGGGCCGAAAGGAATGATGGTTTATAGTTTGTTCAAAGATAGCAGAACACCCCCATTCCAGGTGAGACCTGAATCAACCCCCCTTACCCGTCTGATTCCTCCCAGTCACTCCCATCTTGAGAAGGATTCTGTATCTAAGGCCTGGCAGGTGGAGGGGGCTGCTTCCTGGAGGTGGGTAAGAAGCCACAGAACTGCTGTGGAGTTAAGGCCTGACTGTGCGTGACAGTAGCAGCTAGTGGGTTTTGCTTTGTGCCCAAGTATGTAGGTCTAAGAATTGGGTGTCAGTTGTGCGAGAGCAACAGTGTGGCATGGGTGGCTGGAAGGCTGTGCGGGGGCAGCCCGTAGCACTCTGGGCTGCCCGCATCCTGGGCAGGCACCGGGCCTTGGCATTCCTCTGTGTCTGTGTGGCTCTAGCTTCTGGGACTCTCAGGAAGCTGTGGCACACGGCTGCTGCTTTTTCTTGTTTTCCTTTTTTTTTTTTTTTTTTTAAGTTTATTCATTTTGAGAGAGTCAGCAGGGGAGGGGCAGAGAGAAAGGGAGAGAGAGAGAATCCCAGGCAGACTCTGCACTGTCAGCACAGAGCCTGATGCAGGGCTCGAACCCACAAACAGATCATGACCAGAGCAGAAATCAAGAGTCGGATGCTTCACCGGCTGAGCCACCCAGGCTCCCCTCTTGTCTTCTTTTTTAAGAGATGCTTTCCATTCAGACACTGTGGTTGCAAGAACTTGTGTTAGCTCTAACAGTGGAGTGTTTTAGGAAGTTTAAAAGTTAAGCAATTAGTAATCTCAATGGCCAAAGGGGCAGGAAGGCAAGGGGTCATGTTTCATTTTGCTGTTTAACTTACAGTCTACCCTACTCCCTAGCCATTGCAGGGGTATGGATCTGGGGCTGGGGAAGCTGGAGGGGAGGGCCACAGACACTGGGTAGGGTGGGGGCAGATGGACTGGGACAGGCACTGAGCAGCACTGTCACTGGGAGTGGGCAGGGGCTGTTTCCTGCGCTCTAGAAGGTGAGACCTTTCCCTCGGGCACCCCTGGAACAAGAGGTGCAGGGTAGTGGAAGGTCCAGGGCAGTCAGGAGACTTGCCTTCCAGTCCTACCGCCTGCCACCACTGGGTACTCCCACTTGCCCCCTCACTGCTCCTCCCGGAGTCTCAGTTTACCCAAAGACGAGACGAGCATTTGCCATAGAATCATCTCTAAGGCCTCACCTGTCTCCTCTGCTCTGTGTCTGGGCAGAAAAGCGGAAGTGGTAAGCTGTTTTCCCTAGGCTCAAGACTTTAAGATGTCTCTTGTTTGAGGCGTGCTTAGCACTGGGGTGATGCTAGGGGACGAACCACTGGGAAGGGTAAGGCCTGGCCTTTATCCTCAGAGTGTTTCTACCCCAGCCAGGGAGATGCTGCAGTTGTGACCCAGGAAAGAGCACGAAGACGGCAGCATTTCCAGAGAGCCTAGTCAGGGTTGACATCCACATACACTGTCCCAAGCATTTTGTAGCTCTTTGAAACATCACCACAATCTAATGAGGTACATCCTATTATTGCCCTCATTTTATAGCAGAGGAAACTGAGTCACAGAGAGTGCAAGTAACATGACCAAGGAAATTGGCAGAGACAGGATATGAACTCAGGCAACCTGGCTGGCTTCAAAGTTCCTGCTCTTAACCACTACACCCTGTGATCTCTCTGAATAAAAGGTAGCAGCGGCCGCAGGGAGCTTCCAGAGCTGAGGGGAGAGAAATGAGAAGGCACTGGAGTTATCAGGGAGGCTCCCTGGAGGAGAGGTCTTGAAGGCGGTGAGCAGAGCTTCAGCAGAGAGGGAACTGGATGGCATCCATGAGCCTCGAACTAGGCAGGAAGCTGCAGGGCACTGTAGGTTTGGAGGGCTCCGAGGAGACCAGCTTGGCCGACAGGGAAGCCCAGGCAGTGATGGAAGAGTCTTGCCCTCCAGGGTGACAGTGCTTTTGAGCCACAGCGTTAGAAGGCCTGCTGTTCCGCTTTGTAGCAGCCTCTGGCATGGAACCTAGCACCACCCTCCAATCCCTGGAGAACCACTCAGGGTTGAGTTCACCTTGACCGCCTCCAGCTTCCTTCCTAACCACATCACCTGTAGGGCCCAGGGCAGCTCCCTGTCTGGGGACAGCTCTGCTGCAGAATGAGTTTCTGCCTTTCTCTGTCACTTCCTACCCTGCCCAGGAGATGGTCAGCTCCGCCTTATTTATGTGTGCTCCTTTTCGCCATCCATCCCAAGGTCCCGCAGACAGAATCCTGAGTGGCCAGTCTTGGAAACACGGAGTTCTCACCCCAGGTTGGAGGAGGAGGCCCCATGGGGTGGCAGGAGTGGTGTCTCCTTGTGAATCCCGGGCTGCGGAATTGGGACTTCACTCTGCAGGCAGAGCTGCTGTCCACCACCCTAAGATACATGATATCCTAGGGAGAACGCACCTGTTTTTTCAAAGATCTCTTTTGCCGCTGCAGAGCTGGTCCATCTGAGGGGCATGGGGAGTAGAGCCAGAGGCACCTGACAGTGCGAGCTTGTAGACTGTCGTCCCTTGGGGCCGTGAGCTCCTGAGGCTCACGTCTGCTCCATCTCCGGGTCCCCAGGACTGGCACTTACAGACATCAATGCATGTTGGCTGAACTGAAAAAATGGAGGGCACGGCTCGCTACCCTCTTTAGCAGAAGCCCTGGCTTATGAATTTGGCCCCTTTCCTAGGGACAAGGATCTACTCATGGGGATTTCTCCCCAGGCGACTGTGGGCATGGGAGCCTTCTGCCTCCTCTCCGAGGCACAGAGCACACACACAGGAGGGCTTTCTGGGGAGGTCGCCCACTTGGCAGGGGACCAGGGCAGGCTTGGGCAACCACGCCTAAGAGGCAGCCTCTGGGCTGGGGAGTGGGAGTAGGCAGGCTGGTATTTCAGGAAGGTCAGGGGCTCTGAGCTCAATGCCTTTCACCGCATTGCCTTGCTGGGGGAGGCTGGCCGCTTCTCCTGAATCTGACCCTGCCTAAGCAGCCAGCACAATATTCAGCATTTGGGGGTTTTGCTGGGAGCTGCATCTTTACATTCTAAGTAACTCTTTCTCTCTTTGTGTCCCTCAGGATCACACCTCGACACCCAACCCTTGAACTTCACACACACTCTGCCATGCACACAAGAGGAGAGCTGGAGCAGAGGGCTGCAGGAGTGGCGCACTGTTCCTCTAGGCTAACGGCATGATCTCTGTAAGGGACTTCCTTTAGTCTCCTATTCGCATGAACGGCCGACTGTAGACGCATGACCTACAGTCCTCAATCCTGCCTCTAGCGATGATGGACCTCTGTTGGGAATCAGGACAAATGCCTCAAGAAGGGGGGGAGAGAGAGAGAGTGATAGAAAACGAGCTCGAGAGAGCACATGAACGCAAAAGTGAACAAGGGCTCTTTTGTGGCTGGGGATGATATATTTTTTTAAATCATTTTAATTTTGACTTGTTACAGGGTACTTTTTTTTTTCAACCTTATCTGTAGGAAATCCATGTGGGCTTCCTGGAAAGAAAAAAAAAAGGCACAAAATCAGTTTGACACCTTAATCCCATGTCCCCACCTGCCAGCCTTCCCCACCGCCACACACCTCCATTCCATTTGTGACGTCCCCTCCGCCTCCCCAGGGGGCCGCTCCTCCCAGAAAGCTCTATATGACATTCAGGACACACACATAGGCACACGCACACACGCACACAAGCACCTCTTCCCTCTCCTCAGTATACACACAGATTTTACTGTGACGTCCGAAGCTGTATAGACTCTCCTGTGGATAAACTGGAATTTTTTTTATGTTGTCTCTCTCTCTCTCTCTCTCTCTCTCTCTGCCAGTCTCAGTATTAATCATCTTCCAATGGAAAATCATTAAGAGTGCATTCAGGGTTCCTTGTGTTAGGGACTTAAGAATCAGAGGCGAGGACCCCCAGGCTTAGCTGTAGGGCTCAAAGGGAGCCAGTGCCCCATCTGCAAGGGTCTTCTCTCTCAGCTGGGGGCGGGCCGGTGGCTGTCCCAGGATTGCACCAGCATGTTCAATAGAGAGGAGGTTTTCTATATCTTCAAGCACTTATATCATAGTCTGTGTTCAAAGTGTAAACTGTACAGTAATCAGCCTTGTGTATATGAAAAACAATAAATACTATGCAAACCAATAGAAACACTTTAGCAGTATGTACAAAGCACTAACAGCTCAGCTCCTGAGGACTTCTCCAGGCTGCAGGAGAAGGAGCTACAGCCTGTCTTTCAGTGAAAGAGGAAGGGAGTAGGGCTAGTTGAATGTATCTGCCAGTTCTTAGAAGTCAGCCACCACCCCCAAGGTCTCCCAGAGCCAACTTGGTGCTCTAAGTCCAGGCAGCCCACAGGATGGGGGGCCTAGGCCGGACAGCCTCAGTGCCCCCACTCTGACCAAGCCCCTCTGCCCCACTCGGAGAGGTGGGCGAGGGGCCCACTCCTGACCACGGGCCCAGGGGGAGGAGAGCCGGAGGAGGAGAGAGCAACTGGCCACCTGGAGGCCCCGGGCTAGGACGGAGCCCCTCCTAGTCCAGGCCCTCGGTCAGAGCAGGAAGGAAGCAGACAGCTGGCTGTTCCTCGCCTCGGTGCCACCAGGGAAGAGCCTTAAAGATACACTAGAGCCTCTGGCAGAGCGAGGCCCGAATCAGCACAATCCGCCCCGCCCTGCGCGGCGGGCGCCCTCTAGGGCCCGGAGAGAGACTGGCAGGCTCTTCTCGCTCACAAGAGCCTTTGTTTGTGGACGTCCTGTCACCTTCCTCCCTGCCTCTCCTCTGAGGTGTCCTCAGACACATCAAACCTTCCAAGTAGCACAGAAGCTCCCTCACGACCGAGCCCCCACGGCCCTGGTGCCTGTCACCAGCGCACAGGTCTCCCGGCGGAGGCCGCAGGCCCCACGCGCCCGGGGCCGGCCGAGGCGCTCCGCTTGGACCGGGCGGCTTGCGCTTTGCTTTGGGGGGGGGGGGGGGGCGGCCCGGGCGCAGGGGGCGCCAGGCGTACTCCGAGGGCTGTGTCCCGGGAGGCGCGGCCCCGGCCCCCCACGCCTTCGACCCCGCGGCGGGGCGCAGGAGCGCGGCGCTTCTCTGCGTCGGCCGGGCGCCCGCCCGCCCCAGGAAGACAGGCGCAGGGCTCGCCTCCCGTCCTCGATCCCGCGCCGTCCCCCGCAGGCCGCCGTCCCCCGTCCCCCGCCCCCCGTGGCCCCTCGTAGAGCCCAGCGTGGGCCCCGCGGCTCCAGGCTATGCTTTGGCACCTTCCGCTGCGTCTGGCATGGCTGCTTGGCCCGCCGGCCCCAGGTCCTCGGCGGCATGGCTGCGCGCTCCAGTTGCTAGTAGGAGCTGTTAGGGGAGGAGTTTGGGGTCTCCACATGATGCCTAGAGAATGCTGCAGTCTGCACATTAGACGCTTTTTAGAAGTTTTGGAATTACCTTGATTTTTTTAATTGTTATGAAAATGACTCTTTTCTTGACTCCCTCCCAAATGCTCTGTTATGGGGAGAGAACCCCCCCCCCCCACTCTGATGTATAGACCATTCTCCCTACACCAGCTGAACAAATGTCAAAATTAATAAAGAAATTGACTCATGGCACAGGGCTCCGTCTCTCCTTCCCGGCTCGTCCTGGGGGAATTTGAGGTGCTGGGACAGGAGTGAAGCCTGGGTTGGGGCCCCGAAGGAGTCTGGGGGTAGGATCAGTCATCAGGGAGGCCTGCATCTCGGGGAGGTGCCCACTCCCCGGATACCTGGGCAGCCCCTCCATCAGAACCGCCCACTCTGGGAGAAGCCCAGAGGCTTCAAACCCCTGGGGCTGAAAGAACAGAATTCTGTCTCCTAAGCATTACCCTGAGATGGGGGCAAGTCCAAGGTAGATGGAGGCGGGTACCACAAACTCCCAGGGTGCATGGCTGGCATACACTAAGGGGGACTCCCCCAGGACCCCCCTGTGAAGGGGTCTGGCCCCTGCCCTCAATCCCACCAAAGTTCAAGAGCTTTTAAGAAAATCGTCCTGTTCCTACCTAGTTCCTAACACTTCAAGCAAGGCTGGTCACCAAGCTGGCCTCAGTTTTCTTATCTGTCAAATGGGGGAATGGATTAAAAAAATTGCTAAAGTCTCTTCATTTTGTCATCCTGGGATTCCCAAACATGAAGCCTTTGGCAAGCTTGGCAGTAAATAAGGATCAAATCGTTTGCTGTAGCTTTTCTTCCTCATACGTTCCCATCATTAGGGGGTGACCAAGTCACAGTCACAGGGTCCTAGGAGCACTGCCAGCCCTCGCTCTGAATCTGTAGCTTCTCTCTCAGTATCAGAAAAGCCACCCAGGCCAAGGGACCAGCCGACTGTGCCACTGCATCATCCAGAGGGTTTTCAAAATCACATTTTCAGGATCACGGTTGTCTGGGTGGGGCCAGGCGGCAACGCTGGGAATGGGAATTAAAGTTTCCCTGAACTCCAGACAGCTTGGTAACACAGCCAACTCAGATGAATAAGAACCTTGTCTCTTGTTTTTAGTCTAAACTTCCAGAGAAATAACCTCCACAGCCTGTGTGAGGTCTTTCTCGCATTAACCTACATCATTTACACTACAGAGAACATGGCCCAGAGCAGCCAGTTCTACCAGAGCAGATAACAGCCGCTCAGGGAGAGTGTGGCTCTGTGTGAGAGGAGAACACCACCACCCGGGAGTTCTGGGTCCAGGAGAAGGCCCTCGTAGGCAGGTCCCACCTACCAAAGTGGGACCAGGGGGTGGTGAGAGAACCAAGGAGCCCACGGCCTGATCAGGAAAGGATTTGGAACTGCCAGGCAGAGAAGGGACAGAAGTCTATCTAATCTATCTGGCAATCACTATTTTCCTGTCATTTTAAATGTTCAGACCAGTGGCATGTTAGTTTCTACTAAAAACAAACAAACAAAAAACAAAACAACCACCACCACAAGGACCACAAGAAAGGATGCTGCCCCATACAGAAACAACTGGGTATTTACCCTGGTTTCCCTGTTTGTACAATGGATGATAGCCCCCAGTAGAGCCTTGTGTATTATAAAAATTCATTAGAATAAAAGACATGGGTGCTCTGCAACTCAGCCTAGTCCCATCCATCCAATAGTGACTGAGCACTAACAAAGTGCCTGCAACGGAGACCCGCCACTGAATCAACAGCCATCTCAGCCACCAAAGCTTTCCAACCCAGGTGCCAAGCCAGACAGAACATGGCCATAGCTCCAGCAGATGCACAGGTGATTCCTCGGAGGAGGAAGATGGGATGACAGGGGGAATCAGGGAAGGCTGCTCGGAGGCAGAGGTGGGAAGAGAATACACATGCAGTGCTGCTCCACTCCCACCGCCTGCCCCAATCTGCCTGGCAGACCCCCACTGCCAGGCTCTCGGGCGGGCCACAGAGCTTCACACCCCCACCCCCCACCACCCCAGAGCCCAGCCTCCCCACTTACCCGTTCCAGCTCGGAGGAGGGAAGAGGAGCATCCACGCTCAGACTCCACACTCCACAGTGGCTTGAGCATCTGCATGTAAAGGGGCCCGTGCACCCCAGGACAGCGACCCCTGAGCCTGGCCTCCTCACCCTCAGGGGAGCAGCTGCTGGAACTGGGATTTCCAGCTGCCTCAGGAGCCCCAGGCCCCCCACAGCCACTTTTTCCTAGAAGCTGGACTTGGGGGACCAGGAGCTGACTTGGGGGATCAGGAGCAGAAAGACCCTCTGAGAATGAACAGAGCTTCCAGAGCTCATTCTCTCTCTCTCTCTCTCTCTCTCTCTCTCTCTCTCACACACACACACACACACACACACCCTGGCTGATTTTACAGTCAATCTTTCAAAGTGCAATTTGTCTTGGAAAAGCCAATGTGAGGCCCGTGTGGGTTTCGACCAATGGCGCCGCGCCTCTCATAGCTCAGCCAGTCTCCGGTCTGTATTCTAATGGGCCATATCTTTATCAGGGAAATGTTGCTTCTCTGAACTTAAAACTTCTCATGGAGGGTCCCCAGACTCAGAGGCAGAGAAGGGGTCTGAGCTGAGGCGTGGGGAGCCGCCTTTCTCCAGGACAGACAGACAGAGAGGGAAGGGGCACTGGTGAGGCCTCTCACCTGCCCCAGAAGCACCTGACTTCCGAGGAGCTGACTCAGGTGCCAGGTCCCCAGGCCAGGGCTGGGCCGGATATCTTAGGTGGGAGGGCAATCTGGGGCTCGGCTGCTTTTGACCCTTCAAACCTGCCATGGGCTTCTGGGTCAGAGCTTGGGGTCTCTGGCTTTAGGGGCCTGGATTTGGGCTTCTCACCTCCCCTCACCCCAACCCGAAGATCATGGAGTCCAACCTGCAGGGCACATTCCTGCTGAACAACACGCCACTGGCCCAGTTCTCGGAGATGAAGGCCCCCGTGTGCCAGTACTCGGTGCAGAACTCCTTCTACAAGCTCAGCCCTCCGGGGCTGGGCCCCCAGCTGGCCGCCGGGACCCCCCATGGGATCACAGACATCCTGAGCAGACCTGTGGCCACGCCGAACAGCGGCCTCCTCTCCAGCTACCCTCACGTGGCAGGCTTTGGTGGACTTGGCTCCCAGGGGGTCTACTATGGACCCCAGGTGGGGAATTTTCCCAAAGCTGGCAATGAGTACCCCACCCGGACCCGGAACTGCTGGGCGGACACGGGCCAGGACTGGCGAGGCGGGCGGCAGTGCGGCAACAGTGAGTACAGGGCAAGGCTCCACCCCCACCCCGGGCAGGCAGGCGGTGGGCACCGCAGGATCAGGGCAGGAGGAGGTGTGGGCAGGGAACACTCACGGGGTGGTCCATACCTGCCGTCCACCTCTCCTCAGCCGTCAGACACCTGGATCCACGTCCCACCTCAGTTCAGGAATGACTTGTCCCCTCCCTGGCCCACCCCATCCAGGCAGGCGCCACACGCCTCACCCCCCGCCCTTACCAGCTGCTGTCTCAGCCGCCCTCCTAGGGAACCTGGGGGTCTCCAGGTCTGGAGAAGGCCAGATAGCCTACATTTGCCCTGTGCAGGGTCCGGCTGGTAGCTCACCTTCCTTCTCCCACTGGGAGCCCATGTCACTTCTTCATCCAAAGCAAGCAAGTGCAGTCCCCAGTGAGAAGCTGCTGCAGCATCACCTTCCCAGAGAGCCCACGCATGCCCTGACACCATTCAGGGACACAGGCTGCACTCTGACCCCATCTTGGTCTTGCCTGTGTTCAAGGAGGCCGGCTTCCCACCGTCCTCCACAGGGCTTATGTCAACAGGAGCAGCGACAACAGCCCAGACTCCAGGAACAGCCGCTGAGTCAAGCTGGACTTGGCTGTAGTTGTTGTGGGGGGTCTCCTTGCCCTGCCATCCGCAGACCTGTTTTCAGAGGACTGGTGCAGGGCCCCCGCGATGCCAGTCAGGGCCAGGAGGGGGTGGCAGGTCGTGCATAGGCAGGTGAGGCTCACCTGGGAGGCAGGGAGGGTGACGGTGGCTGAAGGAGCCATCTTTGGGCCACGGAGGCCCAGCCAGGATCAGGCAGGGGCAGAGGCGGAGGGAACCTGCACTTCTCTCTAACACCGGGGCTGCCCCACTGCAGTAGAAGCTTGGGGCCCACCAAGGAACCCCCCTCCCCACCAAAGGGCACTGGCCTCCCCATCTGCTATGCCTCTCCAGGCGGTCACATTGCCTGACCGCCCACCGCTGACTCAACCTGAAACATGGAGAGTTCCATGCGGGCGAAGACCTCATCTCTGGGAAGTGGTTTCGGGGATACTTTAGGCCTCCGTCCCTCACACCTCCATCGTCCCCTCCCCCCACCACACACTCTCTCTCCACATCCCTACTCTTCAATCCCAAGTGCACAGCCACACACAGGAAAATATCTGAGTCAGTGGTTGAATTAACACAAAGGGAGAGAGAACTGCAGATGATGGTCTCTTGGGAGGTCTCTTCCCCTTTTGGTGCCTCAGTTTCCCCACCTGTAACATGAGGAGACGTGACATGGGCTGTCGGGCTGCACTGAACAAGGCCCGACAGGTGGGCCTTCTGCTTCCCCTGAGCCCCGAAGCCCTCCAGCCCAGCTCCTGCCTGAACAGCTGCCCTAGCTGGGTGGGGTCAGGGGCTTGAGCCTCCTTACAAACTCTTCAGGTGTGGTTGAGGCCACATGACTTCTAGGCCTGGTGACAAGGGAGAGCAGTAACTTGGGGCTTAAGGCTTTGGTTTTCTCAGAAACCTAGAAAATGGGATCTCCAGAACAGGGAATTAGGGAGTGAGGAATTCCCAGAACCCCTAGGGCCCCGATTGTTGGTGGAAGGTGCCTGGTCTCTTTCCTGGTGTCGCTGAGACTGGGAAGAAAGTCCTATTGAGTAGTGAAAACATTACACAGCAAGGAATGAGACCAGGGCAGGTTTTAAGCTCCCTCTGTCCCCTAAGATGCTATAGACTGGGGCAGGTGCCCTCTGGAGGTCCCTCTCTATCCAGACACAGCAGAGGCCGCCACAGTCACTATTGTCAGAATGCCAGGAATGCTGCTTGGTTAGTGGTGTCACGACGCCCCCACAATCTCAGTGGCTTCTCTGCGAAGGAGCTTGCCCAGTGGGAGATTCAGGACAGGGCTGGGACCCCTGCTCATCCCGCTAACCACATACTTTCTCCCTCCCGCCAGCCCCGGACCCCCTGAACGACAGCATCCACAAGAAAAAGCACACCCGGCCCACCTTCACGGGACATCAGATCTTTGCCCTGGAGAAGACCTTTGAACAGACCAAGTACCTGGCTGGCCCCGAGAGGGCACGGCTGGCATACTCACTGGGGATGACCGAGTCGCAGGTCAAGGTGAGTCTGTGCGGGAGAAGGTGTCTGCCTTGCAGGGAGCAGCCTGCCAGGACAGGATGCCACAGAGTGGAAGAGAGGCAGCCTCACTCTCCCAGCAACTCCTGGCTCTCCTGCTGTTTGGGCACTGCCTGCCCACCTAACCCTGGAGATGGTGATAATCACCATCACCAAAAAAAAAAAAAAAAAAAAAAAAAAAAAGGCTGTCAATACTGCTCTCTGTTATGAGAGCCTTGAGTGTAGGACCCCATTTAATCCATAAAGCACCCTTGATGTAGGTTTTCTTACCCACTTTACACATGAAGAAACTGTCTCAGCTGAGCCTCTTGCTCAAGGTCACCTGGCTGTTAAGTGCAGAGTTGGGGATCAAGCCCAGATCCGAGGGGCGCCAACCTAATGCTTTCCCCTCCTCTGCACTGCATTGACCAGAAGAAATTTCAAGAGCTGATGGCAGCCTCTGGCCCAGATCAGGAATCAGTCTCTGAGCCATGTTAGGGCTGGATTTGGTCTTGCTGCATTGGCTAGCAGAAGGAGCTGGCCTTGGTTTGCCAATAAAGATAACGCCTCCTCCCAGGGCCACCCAAATGAAGCTCGGATAGGATATCTGGTGTAGGAAGCCTCCAAGCCGGATGCAGTGGCCATGCTCACAATACGTGCCACAGAGTCTGAAGTCAGCAAACAGGCTCCTGCCACCAGGCTCCCAGAGGGCAACTTTGATGTTAGATCTCTCCTGAGAGACTTTGGGTGGGGGCCCCCCAAAAAGAAAGCTTTGAGGTATGTCACAACTGCTCCACGCTGTGACATGGTGACGAATTCAAGGGTAGAGGAGGGAAGTACAGGGGCAGGTTGGGCCCCAGGTCTGGGTTCCACTAGCATCTCTAGTCACCTACTTCTGCAGCCTCCTGGTCTGTTGAATGGAAGTGGAGAGAAAAATGTGGTCTTCTTGCGCATTTTTCTGCTTCTGTAGGTACTTTTTTGCACTCTTCAACTATTGTAAGCAATGAAAATATGTTATTTTTGTAATTAGAGAGAAATTATTCAGGAAGTTCAGTGAGGGTCTATGAAACTGAAGAAGGGATGACTTTTGAGCACCTACTGAATGCCTGGCCGTTTGGCTTCTTCCATCCAAGTGCCCCGCGTGGCAAAGGAGAAGGAAAATACACCGCAGGGAGGGCTAGAGCTTAGCAGAAAGGGCTGCTGCACTTACATTTTTTATTTTACCCTCTCCCCCAGAAAACGGTGTGAATATTACAACCTGTTCTTTTACTGAGCCATTTATTTTACTATACTATAAAAATAAGGATCGAGTGTCCTTGCCGCTGAGTGGAGTCACCTCCTGGAGGGGGACCCTGTGTGTGCTGTGTGCGCACGACGCTCGGGCTCCTTCTCCTCCCAGGTGTGGTTCCAGAACCGAAGGACCAAGTGGCGGAAGAAGAGCGCGCTGGAGCCCTCGTCCTCCACGCCTCGGGCCCCGGGCGGTGCAGGCGCGGGCGGGGAGCGCGCGGCCTCGGAGAACGAGGACGACGAGTACAACAAGCCGCTGGACCCCGACTCGGACGACGAGAAGATCCGGCTGCTGCTGCGCAAGCACCGTGCCGCCTTCTCGGTGCTCAGCCTGGGCGCACACAGCGTGTGACGCCCCCCTCGCCCGCCCCCACCCCCGCGTCTCAGCAGAGGCCCGACCGCAGCCCCTCCCCTGCCCTGCGGGTGGGGTGGGGGGTCCCAGGGCCGAGGGCTCCCCCGGCGCCGACGTGGAGGGAGGGGGGGGAGGGAGAGAAGGGGGAGGATCGGGGGCGGAGGTGGTGGTGAAGGGGGCCGGTCTAGCTGAGGGAGGAGGGAGGTACAAACGCGGCCCGAGCCCTGGCACCTCTGGGCCTTTCTGCACCTCTGGGGGCCCAGGCCTTGACCTGCCAGCCCCGCAAACTCGTGAGCGCACAGGTGGATGGAAGCGACCTGGCTCCAGAGCCAGGAAACTGGCTGTGGGGTCCCAGACGTGCCACTGTGATTTGGGTGGCGGGGCGGGGCGGGGGGGGGGGCACCCCCAGGGAGGCAGTCGGCCTGGGCAGAGGTCTTCCTTCCACCCTCGGAGTTGGGAGACCAGGGTGCTGGGTCCAGATGGGCTACTGGCCGACTGCAGAAGAAAAGATAGCACGTCCGGGTTCCCTCCTCAGACCTTGGCACAGGAAGGATCCCACTTGAGAGGCCAGAACTAAATACAGGACCTGGACTGGAGGAAATCCACCTCCGGGAGGGGAAGTGGGTCCCAGCGAAGAAGAAACGCCTCTGACATCCTAACTCAAGGATCACACCCCTGGAGGGAAAGGTTCTCCTGGTCTCCTTTCTCCACTTTGCCCTCCGCGGGGATTCCCCCAGAAGAGGGAGCGACTAGAACTCCACCCCCCACCCCACCCCCACCACCCCGGCTGGGAAAGAGAGAGGAAGAGGCAGAGAAAAGTTGAGAGAATCCTAGGGGTCGGTGCTGCACCCCAGAGCCGCCCCCTTGGGCTGCCCTCGGTGCTGATACAAGGGCAAGATCACCCGGGGAGAGGGAAGGGATGGCAGGGCTGGAAGGGACTTCAGAACCCCCGGCTTCTCCAACTGGGTTCCCCCACGCAGGAAGGGAGAGGCCCCTGCAGGGAGGGGCTGCAGGACCCCCACCTCTCCCCGGCCCCAGGCCCTTCCTTTCCTGAGACCGCCCCGCGGCAGGCGCTGGAGCCTGCGCAGTCGAGGGCACTGTCCAGCGGGGTGGTGTTTTTCAGCCCAGGTGATGCTGAGCAGCCGGCAGGTGGGAGGGGCTGGGGGAGGCGGGCGGGGAGGAGTGCAGCCCAAAAGGGACCGAGCGTTTGCCCATCTTTACTGGCTTTTAAAA
Organism: Herpailurus yagouaroundi; assembly: GCF_014898765.1. Lineage (NCBI taxonomy): Eukaryota > Metazoa > Chordata > Mammalia > Carnivora > Felidae > Herpailurus > Herpailurus yagouaroundi. Next base: position 2,912,470 of record NW_024412376.1, read on the forward strand.
AATAAAGAGTAAAAATTAAAGTCCCAGAAACCTCCCCGTGGCTCGTGTGCTTCTGTGAAACCGGCCGCGGAGTCCCAGCCAAGCCAGCTGTGAGGGGCCCTCCTCCCTGAAGGCAGGGCTGTCTGCTCCCTTGCACAACACCAGTCAATTGGGAATCTCACTGGTCAATGCCAGGCACTGTCATAGGTGCGGGGGGTGGGGGTGGGGGGGAACCCAAGACTTTAATGGAGTTCCTGGCCTCCTGGAATTCATAGCCTCTCGGGGAGAAATGAACTGTTTGAGGAACTAGGTTCCATGAGGAAAAGATCAAGGGGAAGAGAACAGAAGCACTGACATTAACCGAACACCTACCTACCTACTAATTTCTCCCACATCCAAGGCCCGATTACATCATTTGCCCTCACAAGAAACCCAGGAGGTAGGCATTAGCGTAGCCTCATTACATGAATGAGGAAACTGAGGCTCAGAAGTGATCTAAGCCAAGTCACAGAAGGGGGACAAAGCAACGTGAGAGTTGATTCTAAGGCTGCCCCAGGCGCAGCCCTTCAAAGCCTTTTCTTTCACAAAGCCTGTAACGTGAGAGACTAAAACGAGGTGGGCTTTCAGGCCCCTTCCAACTTTAATGATCCATGCAAACACCCACAACTGCTCGGGTAGCTAGTCATCTGCCCCTCTGCAGTCCCAAGTCCCTTGGCCCCCCGGGGCCGGAGACTCTGGTTAGTGGAATCAGCTTGGAGTGGGAACGAGAATAGGAGGAAGACCTCAGCTAGGACCTCTGGGAAACTGAGGCTCTAACCTTTTGTAGTAACCCTAATGGACCCAGAGACCGGGCGTTACTGACAAGAACATGAACGTGATGCTTTTATGCTCTAACCCTCAGTCCAGAATGATGCCCATGCTCAGTGTCCCTCGACATAAGGTGGGAAGGAAGCAAGGCAGCTTCTAAGAACTGAGCACCATCTCTGTGTGCTCCTGGCCACAGGCTGCGTTGAGGAGCCCTCCACTGGCACATGTGTCCTGAGTGGGGCCCTGCAGCCAGGCTGCGGCAGGCACGATGGCACCCTGGGAGGACCCGAGGATTCACTCAGCACAGACCCCAAAACGAAAACTGCCGCGGACCCCAGGAGCCAGGCACTACACAGTTTCCTGAGCACTTTGAGGAGAGTGCGGGGCCTGCAGGCTGGAAGTGGCCGCCAACCTAATCCCGCTGCGAAGTCATGAAGCAGGTGGGGAGGAAGAAGCCAGTGACCCAAAACATTGTGCTGGTTTGCTTTTTTTGGTAAGCAAATTATAATCCTAACGGCTCTCTGATCGCTGTAATTCTTTCATGTCTGATTCAAATTGTCTGGGTTCAGTATTAAGTCAAGCCTGGGGAATGTGTTCCCTCTCTACCGCCCACCCCACCCCGCCCCTGCCGCCCCGGGAGACATTTGCTGAGCTAATCAAAATCTTCTCCAATCTCAAAGTTCTGGGACGCCTGCCATTGGAACTTTCTAGCTCAAAGCCTCCATCGTCCCAGCCGTCTCCTCTACCTCATTCCTGCTGCCGTGGGCCACCTGAGCACGGGCACCAAGCCAGGCAGAGGTACTGCCTCCCATTGCTTTGAAATGGGAGAATAGCCCAAGCTGGATGGCCCGGATTCCTGAGGGGAATTTGGAATAAGTCTTGTCCTCTGCAGGTGTGTGTGTGTGTGTGTGTGTGTGTGTGTGTGTGTGTGCGCGCGCGCTTGTGTGCACATGCCCACGCATGTGTCTTGCTGGGGAGAACTCAAGGCTGTGGTACTTCATGTATCATAAAGAAATCCTAAGCCCTAGACACGTGATACCCAGTTACAAAAGGGATTTCTTGAACATCCTGAGTTAAACAAAAATCCAGTTATTTTAGAAACTCGTGTTTCTTGCATCAACATCACAAACTCTTCAGGGATGAGACAAGGAGAAAGAAATTAAATTCTATGCTCCCAATAGCCACAGAGCCCTGCTCTGATGGGCAGCCCAGTAGGTTCTAACAGGCAGGCACAGATTCTGCCACAGCCCTCCTACCTGTGGTCCCCAAAGTTAGAAGGACACATACAGGACATGTCTCAGCCGGGCTGGGTACAAGTAGCAGGGTGAGAGTGTCTTACCAGGTTGAGAATGGCCACATCCTGATCACTGTGATTAAAAACAAGATGGGGCCCTGGAATCCCACTCCTGGTAACCCCTCTTCATACTCTGGCCACCTGTGGGGCTGAGGCTGGACACCAGTTGACCTGACTCTTTTCTTGAAGCATAGCATAGGGGACTGTGTTCAGTTACATCTGGGCCCACATGCTGGCTCCACCACTCAATGTCATGGGGTGAGATGCTCAGCCTCTGGGCCTCTATATACTCATCTGTGAGACAGGAATGATCATGCAGATCTTGCAGGGGCTCTGTAAGATCAGAGCTAATGAGTGTGACTCAACAGTACATGTTACATTATCCAAAGAGGGCTTTGGAAGCTGACGGTCCCCATGTCACCAACCAGTAGGTAGGTCATTGTGACCGAGTTAATTAACCTCTTGAAATCCAGTTTCCTCATCTGTAAGGTGAGGCTGACAATCCACTCTGCAAGGCTGAGGAGATGATTAGAGGAAATCACGTACAATGCACGGGACAGCCTGGGCACTGAAATAGGAGTCTGCTCATGCTCTCTCCTTCCTCCTCAAATTCATGCCTCCAGGGAGTGCCAGGGCCATCGCTAAGCAGGTCTTCTCAACAAGGGACCAGCTACATACTCCTGTCAGTCATCCAGCCCTAGCTGGTCACCTGCTATCTGGGCAGCTATGGAAGGACTCGTGTGTGATTAGATTCATTTACTGGCAAACTGCCTGAGATCTGGACTCCCAGGAAGGGTGCTACCGGAAGTGGAGGGCCAAATTCAGTTTGCAGATAGATGTGTTTCTTCAGGGACAGACAGTGCTTTTAGAGAAATGTTAGCTGGCCTCTAGGCAGAGCAAGCCTGGTGCAGTGAGGGATTCCCACCGCTTCCCAGGGCTTCTGTGTGCCTGGGCTCCTGGTTACCTGGCCTGCCTATCCCCTGATGGGTCTGGATCTGTCAGTTTTGCTGGAAAGCCTTGCTCCTCTAAGACATGGCCTGAGCACCAGCAGCGGCCTCCCCTGGGAACTTGTTAGAAACGCAGACCCCTTCCAGAATCTGCATCTTTTCCAGATCCCCATATCTGGCTCCTATACACACCATGCACGTCACAGTGTGAGAGGGTCCAGAGTGGGTATGACTGTGGAATGTGTGTGCATAACACTTCTCTTCCCAGAGCAGAGTCTGGTCCAAATTGGGTGCTCCATAAAAGGTTGTTCAATGGATGTAGAGGAGTCTGGGGACAGTCACAGCACTTGTGACCCGATTGGGAGCAAAACTTTTCCGAAGTTCCAAGGACAAGGAAGTAGCTACCTGTGGGGGCTACCACCACCCTCCCAGGCAGGGCTGGAGCCCCTCAGCTGCACGACTAGAGCCGAGATGCAGGCTGGCAACTGTGAGAGCGGCTGACAAGGAGACACGGGATTTCAGAGCAGAGCCCTCTGTGGGCATTAAACCCGACTTAGGTCCCAGGTCTTAGAAGACAGCACTGTGGTTCATGTTCATAACGATGTCCCAGAGCCACCAGAAGGATTAAGGTGTGTCTTTCTTGTTCTGCAGAATGTGGCCAGAAGAGCAGAATATTTTAGAAGAATTTTCACCGGGAAATTATTTTGCTTAGAACAGTTCACTCTCTGATGATGCTCGGATAAACAAAATGGTATCAAATAAAGATGTGCTGTTCTGATTATTGGATCATGTCTTTTCAAGTTGGTTCAGAGGGTGGGTTGGGAGTTTAAGGAGGAGTTTAGTACAAACCTGTGGTAGGAAGGACTTCTGTCATTCGGGAGGCAGAAGTCATGGGAATGAGGCTAAAGAAACCCCTGTGATCACCTTGTCCCCAGGCCAAGAGCATTGGCATCACAGCAGGATGCCAAAGAGACATTTGTTTGTTCCCTATTCTGCAGAAGACTCCAGCACCTTCTATGAAAGGGACCCATTCTAAATGCTTTACTCACATCCCCTCATTTGTCTCCAACAGCCATGTATAATTTAGCATCCCCATTTTCCAGATGAAGAAACTGAGGCAGAGAAATGAACTGATAGATCCCAAGTCCGTGGATACTCAGTAGTGATTCTACTCAATTTCAGCATCATGCTCTGCCTCTCACTGCACTGACCACATCCACCACCGCTCCCACGGTTGCTTCCTGCTAACATTCATTAAACATTCATGGTTCCATGAGCTGTTCCAGGGGCTTCTCTCATTTCATTGTCAAAAAAAACCAAACAAACAAAAACCCTCACATGAAATTAACACTGTTAATGTACCCATTTTATAGCCAAGGACATTGGGACCCAGAGAAGTTAAGTAACTTGCCCTAGGTTACACAACGTAAGGCAGTCAGACTGACTCTGGAGCTTCCACTCTTAACTAACATAAAAGGGGAAAGAGAGGGGGGCCATTTGAATTAAGTCTGGGCTGTGAACTGTTTAAAAAGAAAACTAGGATTACATGTGTTATAAATTAAAGTCCATAAAGTCAACATTTGAGATCTGCTTTTTGCCTGGCACTGGGTTTGTTGCTGGGAATCCCAACAGGGGACAAGCCCCCTAGCCTCCTGATGCTCAGTCTAGAAGAAGGAGACCAGCTGCCGAGGAAGAAAGGGAATGCAATGCTTTAGTGGTGTGAGGAATGTCTTCAAAGGAAAGAGGGACCCTGAGGAGGCAGCAGTTAAGGATTAGAGAGAGTTTACTTATTTATTTATTTAAAAAATTTTTATTATGTTTATTTATTTTGAGAGAGAGAGAGAGAGAGAGACAGGGTGTGAGTGGGGGAGGGGCAGAGAGAGAGGGAGACACAGAATCCGAAGCAGGCTCCAGGCTCTGAGCTATCAGCACAGAGCCCGATGTGGGGCTCCAACTCAGTAGTGTGAGATCATGACCTGAGCCGAAGTTGGATGCTCAACCAACTGAGCCGGCCAGGTGTCCCAGAGAGAATTTAATTAATGGCAATGCACATTAACAATAATGCAATTCTCTGTTGACCCATGAGACACCATATCTCATCAAAAGCATTATATCTTTTATCATATAAGAAGGAGCCCTAGAGGGGCATCTGAGTGGCTCCGACTCTTGATTTTGGCTCAGGTCGTGATCCCAAGATCTTGGGACTGGCCCACGTGGGGTTCCGCATGGAGCATGGAGCCTGCTTCAGATTCCCCTCCCCTCTTCCTCTGCCCCTCTCCCCTCCACGTGCTGTCTCTCTCTTTCTAAAAAAAAAAAAATTTTTTTTTAAAGAATCACTAGAATAAAGGCAGCCCTCATTGGTAAGAATCACTCACTGAAACTATATGACCTAAAAATTAGAATTTATAGAATTTGAAAGGAAAACAATAACTGAATCCCCATTTGAAACAATAATACAATAATATCAAACTCACTATGGCATTCCATACAGTTGCACATACATTATTTCATTTGATTCTCTGATAGACTGGCCATCAGATTTTATCCCCATTTTGCATATGAGGAAACTGAGATCTATTCAAGATCAAAACTTCTTGTCTTCTAAGTGCAGGCTGTGTCTCCTCCTCAGTGTGTAAAGACCTGAAATCTATAGAGGACACAAAAGGACCAGATGAAGTCCTCTAATCAAAGACGCACTGATCAAATGCATTGTAGTACACAACTACAGCAAACATCATTTTTCTTGGGGTGGTTTCTGCTGCTTCGCAATTGACTGCCAGTGCCTCTAGAAGGGGCAGATATGACACAGCCAGGGAAGATGTTCACTGAAGCAGTTTCCCAAGCTTGCCTGACATAGGATTTGTCAGGCATACAGATTCCCAGGACCCTTCTGGATCTTCTGACTCTGTTGGGAGAGGTGTGTCCCTGGGATGTGTCTGGAGAACAAATGCCCTGGGGCACTGGAGTGGACAAATTTGACAGATAGTGGTTTCAGAAGCCCAACTCGATTTAAACCCACATTTCAGCTCTCCCTTCCCTACCCGCTTTGGAGTTATTCATAATGACCTGCATTGGGTTCTGTCGCGTTTCCTCTTTCCCAGTGACAAAGATTCAAATAGCCGGAGGTGGCAGGGATGGAAGGAAAGCTGCAAAGGGTCTGGATCTTCTTTACAACGAAAGAGGGAGAGATGGCAGGACCCGTCAGGCCTCCTGCTGCCGTGCCGAATCGTTTCTGTGGCTGTGATACTTGTGAGAAGGTCTAACGTAATCAAACCGTCAAGCGCTCCTGGGAGAGACCCGGCTCTAACAAATTTCCTAAACCATTGCTGCTGTGTTCTGGAAAAGAAAGCTTGCAGTTCTAACACTGCTTTAGCTGGGGCCATCACATGCCAAGGTGGGAAGATCCAGGGCAAGAGTGGTCGGTCGGCCAGGGGCAGGATAGCTGTAAAGCTCCGTGAATGGCAGCGTCTACGCTCACTGCCAGAAGTAAAAGGGCACAGCACTTCTGTGGTTTGGGCTTGCCTGGCACTGATCCTTGCCTTTTTCTGGTACTGTTTTCTGATGTTACTACGGAAAAACAACCCTCCTGCCTTGTTTGATTGATCTAGTGTGGGCGGGCTGACCACACCTCCATCATCAGGCTCATGTATATGAGTGACACAGTCCTAAGCCAATCAGTGAAGGCCACCTCTCTGGTCATGTGATAGATTGGTTCCGGGATGGGCCTGAGGCTCAGTCCCAGCCAATGAGTAGGGACCCAGGTTGTTCTCAGATCTGTCTCACCTCCCTACCTGGAGCTGTTTCTGGCTGCTGCGGCCATCTTGCCTCTGTGAGGGGACACCCGCCCGAGAAGGGAGCCAACCCGGGGGAGAACTAGGGCTGAGAGTTGGCGGGAGAGCAGGACTGAATGGGTTTCACTGTGTCAGGCCCAAACTCAGCCAGGCCTCATCTGCCCCTAGCCTTTTCAGGAGACAATACGCTTTTGTCTTGAGTCTGGTTGAATTGGGTTTCTATAATTTATAACAGAAAGAACACTAACAGAGTAAAAAAAAAATTTTTTTTTCTTTTAATCCTGTGGTTTGCTTATAGGCTGGTCCTGCCAGAGGGCTGGCAACATGGACAAAGGGAGCTGCCTGGGTTCGAACTCTCGAGTTCCTTCCCTCTCACCTGTGGCCTGAGAGCTGGGTCCTACCCTTTTCCTCCCTTTCCTCCACAGCTTCCCCGTCTCAGCTCAGATGGCCATGCTGTGATGAATGGACCATCCTTAGTGACAGTACGGACTGGATTAAGCGATCCCTCCCCTCCTCAGTGTTTCTTAGTTCTGAGTCTTGCTCAAATTCCAGAAGAGAGCAGCACCTGGCTCTCACAGGGACTGCCTCTCCCGCTTCTTGGAGGGTGAGTGGGCCAGGCTGCCTTAGCAGAGATGCACTCGTCTGCCCGCCCCACCCACAATGGTGAGGAAGTCTCCAGAGCCCCTGACAGTGCACGGATCTGCAGCAGCTTGGACAGGAGTGGCTCCACCCCAGCAGCCCCCCGCGTCCACCCCCCGCCCCCATCTGCCTCGGCCTGCTGCCCAGAAGGGTCGAGCTGTAGGGCTCCTTCTTGCCCTATTTAAGCTGTGCTGAGTCTGCAGAGTCTCAGACAGAAGCTGCTCGGTTCCAGTCTGGTTACCACATCACTTACATAGCTCCCCTCGCGTCATCAGGCATCCTCTGTTGTCCTGATGCTCCTGTGCCTGCGGCCCCACCTCAGAGGCCCTGTCCTGTCCTGTACTATTTGTTACTCTTCAGAGCAATGAGCCAAAGGCTGACCCTCCCTTTGACGACCCCCTTGGGTACAAATGGGGCAAGTGAGAAGAGAGCTTCAGGTGAAAGGCAGGGGAGGGGTGGGCTGACCCCAGACCCATGTGCAGGTCTGTTGAGAAGGTCGTCTCGTCAGTAATGACCCCATGACACAAATAGTTCCCATTCTTTAACCAATAATTCGCTCACCCCGTTTCTTCCAGGGGAAGGCACCAACACCCGGACAGGGACAACGATGCTGGATGTGGTGGAAGAGGCCGGATCATGCCTCTTTCCCCACAGCCAACCCAGAAGGCATGCGTTCCAAAGCCCCTCATTAGGGCCTCCCAGCAGGCAAACAAACATCATTAATCTTGGCAAAGTGAGTGAAAGCACATTCACCTGTCCAAGCCAGAGAATTAATGTTGTGTCAATAGGAAATTAGTGTTTACCTCTGGCCTTTACCTCTTCCCTTTGCTACAAAGAGCCCAGGGTGGACCAGCCCAAATGCAGGACCATAGTCAGAGGAAAGAAAAACAAAACCTCGAAACACAGGTGCCGGCCTGGGGCTGTGCTGGATGGGATGCCGGGTGACAGAAGAAGTCCAGCTGAGAGTGAGTTCTCAGGTGCAGGGAGAGCACAGGAGACGTTCCCAGCCTCAGACAAGGTGAGTGGTGACAGCAGTGCTTTGGCGTCAGAGATTCTCACAGGACTGTGAGCCTTACTGGACATGCTTCCCTCACCCTGCATGGACAAAGGCGGCCACAGGTGACTCCGTTTTCTCTCCCGTACACTGGGCTATGATCCTCACTCACACCAGGCAGTCAGTGCATGTAGGTTGAAGGGTGCAATGTTATTGGTCAAGGAGCTGCTGTTTATTGAGCACCTACTAAGTGCCAGCTACTGTGTGTGGTGATTGACAGAGATTCTCTAAGAATCCTACAAAGAAGCTATTTTGCCTTTTTCTCAGATAAAAATGATACTGCAATGCAGAAAAATTCAATAGGCTAGCCTCAAGGTCACATGATACAGGGAAGGGGCGAGGCAGATTTGAACCTGGGTCTGACTCCAAAGCCAGCGTTTTCCCTAATAATGGTCACGCACACTTTCACACCAGGCACTGCACGTGAGGTCAAGTGTAAAGACAGGAAATCTCTGCGAAAGCCTTCTGGGTCACTCTGTGTTCCTCCTATCCCCCAGGAATGCCTCACTGCTGGGGGGTGGGTCAGGGAGAGGCCGGGCTGGGCCGGGCCAACTGGAGAGTGTGAGGGTGTGTGCGTGCCTGTGTGCCCCAGGAAAAGGAACCAAACAAGCCGATAAGATCTCTTGTTTCCAGAGCAAAGCACCAATTAAACACAAGGCAGATGTGAGCAAATAAAGCTGTGGCGTCCAGAGAGAAAATCAATACTAGATTATATGCCCTAGTCCAATCATATACCAATTAATACAGAGCGGGTGGGGCTGGGTGCTGGAGGAAGATAAGGCGGGGGGCCAGCATGCAGGGGCTGACTGTGCCTGCCCCCACTGTCCCCACAACTTGGGGCTCATGCCCCTTCCCTCCTCAGGTGGGGGCTGCCAGCCCTGATTCTAAAGGGCTGTGCCTGAGGTCTCTGGGGGGCAGCTCGTGTGAGTGGTGCAGCGTGGGGAAGTGAGGGAGGGTAAAATGAGATGCCCTTTAGTCTCGGCGACTCGGAAGGAAGGAAGAAGAGCATAGAGATGCTTCTGGAGGGTGGCACCCACTGGGAAGGCACAGACAACTTGGAGCACGCAGACAGGCTGTTTGATGTTTGGTTTGCCACATAAAAAAATAAGGCACTCACTTTTGGAAAGTGATAGAAAACCAAGCCAAAACGGGAAAACTGGAAACCAAATTTATATCCCTAAGAAATGATATTGAAGCTCCTGGTTATTCTGTCCATGTTTTTATTTAATTCAGAAAGTACAGCCGAGAAGTTAATAAATGATTTTCAAGAGGGGTGATAAAAGATAAATGCCAAGGGTTTGCAGCACAGGACCAGGTGACTGTGGGGGTGGGGTTGTCTAGAACATTCCATGGAAAGACTTCACGTTCATCACCAGGGTGCCAGGGACAAGGCAGCGTGACACACAGAGCCACCTGCCAATGGAGAGTTTACCAAGTTTAGCAGGCCCCCTGCCTCAGGGAGGTGGCTTTGGCAACATCGGAAGGACAAATCAAAGGTGCCGACATCCCCGGGAGAGGAAATCTGGCTGTGGGCGGGGTGCCTGGCTGCAAGGACAGTCACAGACCATGAATTCCTGCCCTTGTGGGGGTCAAGACACATGGCTGCAGAGCAAGTGCGCCCTTCCACAAAAATTCCCAGTGCTCTTGGGGAAAGGAGACCCAATGTTGTGTGGGAAGCAGAAAGCAGAAGTGGAAGGAAAGGTGACAAATTAGTGTTGAAAGGGGCACCTGCTTCCGTTTCTCCTGTAGGAAGCCCCTCTGGCCAGCGTCCCTCCTGTTCCCTGAATACTCAGGGACGCAAGCCTCAGAGGCAAGGGTCCTTTGCAAGTGGGAGTTCTGTGGGCCAAGGACTGTTGCATGCCAAAGAAAAACGAAATTTGCTAGCCGAATATTTTTTAGACATTTTGCAAGATGCACGGCCTCCCTGACAATTTTTAATGTACTAACTGCCTGGTCCAGTGAGCTGATTAATTGGTGCTGGAGAGATCAATAAAAAACAGAAAATTAAAACAATTTTAAAGTGATTAAGTAGTTTAACACCTGTCTCCCGTCACGTCAGCGCAGGAAGAAAAATAAAGCAGGTGTCGAAGGGGCCTCCTGAAGCAAGAGAAAACAGCGCCTGCCTCGGAGAAATGACAAATCACAGCTGGCGGATCAATCTGAGTGCAGGCAGCCCTTCCCCAAGCCCACCTCGGCGGCAGGAACCAGAGACCCCCAGGAGGCTGGCATCTCCCCTGGTGGCTCCTTCAGAGCCACTTCTCAGCTAGGGAGGAACAAGTCTGTCCAGACCCTGAAAACAGGGCAGGAGGGAGCAAGGGGAGCCGAGGAACATCTTGGCCTAGAGCTCTGGACGGGATGAGGTGAGAAGGCACCAGCTAACCTTCTCCTGACCTCCCTTCCAGCCAGTCAGAGCTGAGTCTGTGCTATGTGGAGGGGTTCAAAGGCAACAAAAATGCATTTGGAGAGCTGTGGGGTCAAGACAGGGAAACGCACAAAGCTCTCTAGGATTAGCTTCAGGGCTCCACCCTTACTCCCTCCAACCTCCACCTTCCCCTGGCCATATCTACAGGTGTGCAGATACCTGCTCTGATGGCTCAAATGTCCCTTGTAACTCCTCCGTGCCAGCCTCACTCTCTTTGCCCCCGTCAGCAGCCTCAATGGAAGCTGAGTCACTCCTATCCCATAGTTTACTGTATTTGACTCCGAATCACCAGAAATAAATTCACGGAGCTCAAGAAACCCTAAGATGGTTCTTCTCCAACTTCCCCACCAAAGTCCTAACAGCAGAGTAGAAAGAACGTGGACAGGAAAGTGAGGGGGAATTCACAAGTGGAGAGGTAAGCCCTCAAGCGAAACATTTCACAAGTCTCCTGTTTTACCTTGAAAGTGGACTTGAACTTTGCACACCCAAAATGCAGAATATACTAAATGATACTCATGTTCTGGCACACCACTCCACCTCCCTGGAGGTTGGGCTCAAGCCTTAGGCTCAGGCTGTGAGCTCCTTGCGAGGGGAGCTAGACCAGCCTCCAGCTCTTGGGGGCGGGATGGGCCACGCCCCTAAAAACCCACATTATTCTCACCTGCTTGCTGGGACGGTCACACGTTTGTTTTCTGCTCTCTAGCTTCCTTTTCGCCTTCAAGGTTCCCTTGAAGCTTTCCCCACCAAGACCAGGATGGAAAAGGAACTCCAAGCAACAAGAGAAACCTTGCAGCATGTTCAAAACATTAAGTTTTAAACATGTTTAAGAGTGTGATCTAAACATTAAGTAACATAAAATGTTTAAGAACATCAAAGCCCTCAGCTGAACTTACTAGCAATTCCCACTTTGTAAGCCTCCCTATTAACACCTGTCACACTAAATAGGAATGGAAAAGGAGTCACAGCAGTTAGAGGCCAGGGTCAAGGAGTTCCAACTGTGAGTTTTAAAGTGTTTTACTAGCCAGATTTTCCTCCTTTCCCCTACTTCCTTTTGGGCTGGGAGCTCTGCTTCTGTATTCGGTGTTTGGGCCTCTCTGTACACAACAATCCGTTTGGAGCCGTCTTAGTCTCGAAGAAAACTTGTCAAACGCTATACAGCAAATTTTATGCCAATGACAAGTCCACACAAAGAGATTTCCAGTTGCTTCGGCTATTGGCCCGCTTTTAAAAATCATCCATACAGCCAAGATCTCCACAAGATATAAACTATCTCTCGGCACTTCCTGCCACACGCTGTGACTCTGGAGACCGGGCCGGGGATGGAAGCGAACAGTCCCCACCATCCAACTCTTCTCACAGATCCCAGATGCCCGCTTGCCAAGGGTGCCCCCTCCGGGTGTGGCTCTCAGCCGGAAGGGCCGAGCGCAGGGCTGGCCTGCGACACCGCCCAGGCTCGGTGCTACCCACAATGCCAGTGAAGGGCCCAGCCCAGGTACCTCACTGCTCTCGGAAGCAAGCACAAAGTTCTTGACGCGGCGCCCTCGGGCCTGCGGCTGCTCCCTGTAGAGTAAGGATCAGACTGACGAAGATAAAGTTTCCCCGGGCCCAAGTTCCAAACTCGGCTGTTTTGTTTCTGTTAAAATGCAATTGTTTTTCTCTGGAGTGTGCGGTGACTGCTCGGCGTCAGGAAGATGTATGAAAACCTCCACTTCAATTCAGCATCCCTTTTCTCCCAGACAAACACGGTCGGATTTTAATAAATCAAAGAGCCACACTGTTTAATAAAAATTTATTGACTTACAAGTGATTATTTATCAAAAGACCATTAATAGCAGGTGCTGAAATGATGTGTTACTGGGTGGTGCTGGGGAGACTAATAGGAAATCAATGCAGCTGGCCGGCCAGAATGCATATGAGAAGCCCACCCCCCCATCGGCTAGCGCAATTTCACCGGCAAAATACACCAGACGCTACCCCTGGTGCAATGAAAAGTTCCCCCTTTTTATTTATCGTTTACAAATGAAATGATCAATACTTTTAATCTAGAGCAAAATTTATTAACTTTCCCATCGGAGAGAGACGTATTGACTGGGGGGAGAGGAGGTGTTAGTGCAGTGGAAGATGGATGGCTGGATGGTCGTCTCTTAGCCTGTCCAAGAGCCAGTGTGCACGCAGCTGCCCTTCCAGCCCACAGGTCCCAGGCCACACGGGGCAAATGCGACTGGAGAAATCGAGTCTGGCCACCGAAGAGGCACAGCGGGCAGGCGTGACCTGTGACACAGTAGACCCGCTCACATGTCACGGATGTGGGAAGCACCTGTCCCACAGACCACTGAGTTTCTGTGGTCAGTTTCGGGGAGGAACAGCCGGGTCTGCAGACCCAGAACACTTCTGCAGCACAGCAGGGTGAGATGCTGCTGTGAAGGGCTGGCACAGGATGGTGCCCAAGGACTGGTCGCTGGGCTGGGCTGGGCATTCAGGGCTCTGTGGAGCGCTCCCTGCCGCCTCACAGCCAGCCTTTTTTAATCTCTGAAGCGCTGCAATAGCGAGGGGTGGGGAGCTGACACAGTGAAGAACCAAGTTCCGAAAAGTTGGTTCTATCGTCCATGAGGTTGCCATCCCAAACCGCCCCATCAAGCTGAGCTTGCTATCTCCGGTGTGGCTGGCAGCCTTCTCCTGAGCTTCCTCTGACAGGGGAATTTTACTTGCCTGTTTTGAAAACTCCTTCTCTAACTAGCCGGGCGAGGGGGCGGGGGGGGATCTCATTTGAGTGAAAACAGCTGATCTCCACATTCAAACCTGCCCGGCCTCACTTCACCCGGACACCAGGGCCCCTCTGATGGAGTCAAGTTTCACCAGCCCTGATGTTCTGGAGAAATCAAGTGGATACAAACGGACATATTTCTGAATTAGATGGCTTTAGAACTTAGAGCTCAAGTTTGAGCCATGGGTTTAAAACTTACAGACACTTGAGGTGGGAAGAGCTTTGGAGGCCATCTAGCCCAAACCCTTAATTATGGATCAGGAACGCAAGAAAAAGAGAACGGCAAATGAGTAGCAGGTTAGGAAGTGGGATTAGAAGCTGGCCCGTGCTCACCCCACTAATTGATGCCGTTAGTTTTATGCCAGGGTCATCCTCATTGTTGCTAGGATCCTAAGGGCAAGAGTATTCTGGACTTGACATTGCCTTACATGTTCTTCGTAGGTGGTGTGAGGTTTTACAACTCAAGACCCGGCCAGCCATCCCAGATGGAACTCCTTCCTGCCTTATGGATAATGCGGGGCCTGCGGGGCCCCAGTTAAAGGGGATGGTGTAGCCTGAGGACTCTCCATGCTTGTGACAAGCACTAAATAAAGTTTTAGAGAGTGCTTTTTTTGAGGTGTAATGCACATCTCTGCTCCTAGTAAAACAGTAGACTAATCCTAGCTTAGTTTCTGCTAGTATTTCTTTTACACAGCAGTGACTCTAACCCCAGCTTTTTAACACTCCGCCGTGCCATCAGCAACAGATAGGCCTGTTTTCGTAGTTTCTTGTTTTCTCTCATTGTTTTCAGCACACCGATGAAAACCATGATGTAAACGTACTGAACAGCAGACAGCTTTTAAAAAAATAACTTTTAAAAAGGGAACTTGATCTTCAAGACCAATTTTAAAGATCATCCCAGATGGTTGTTAAACACTAAACACTATAAATATCGCCTCCTCTAAAGGCTGAAAACCACTGTTTACTCTTGGTAAAACAGTTCATAAGAGGCTGTTCCCTACAGTCAAAACAGTGTTTTTATTTGAGAGAAAAATAATCTTTCACTGGCTAGCGAGGTGAAAGGTAAGAGGAAAGGGGAGGCTAGGAAGGGAGATAAAGGAACAGGAAGTAGGTAGGGCAAGAGTCAGACTAAGGGCAGAAAAGACAAAGTGCTATCACGTCAGTGGCTCAGGAGCAGGGCTGCCCTTCCACATCATCCCGTCACAGGCCAGAGGGTGGCCTCGGAGAGGCACCGCTTACCACAGCTGGTGCAAATCCTGAAAGGTGTCATGACCATGCTGGGGGGGCCAGGGGAGGGAGTGGGGATGGATGGATGGATGGATGGGTGGGTGAATGCTGGGGATGAGGCAACTCTCTCTCTCGTTAGGTATGTGAAATTGGTAGACCCTAGAAGCCAGAACTGGTGAGGGTTGCTAGGCTTCAGACCTGCCCTCACAGTGACCGTGGGTGGATGCAGGGACCGCACGAGGCCTGCAGCTCTCCTCTGGCTGTGTGGGAGCCCACACGCAGCCAGAACCCACCTGGCCCCCTCACTAACCCTTCCAGAGCCTCCGTTCCTTCCTTGCCCCCATAGGTCCTTGTTGCTTTCCACCGTCCTTCCATCCAGACTGCCTGCCTCATCTGCTTTGTCCCCAACCCCAACAAACAGCGCCTCTTCATACGCCTCTAATCCCACTGCACCTATCCGCGCAGAAATCCACAGCTCATCTGTGCTGGAAATTCCAAGTTAACCAGACAGATATGCAAACATCCAACAGGAGCAGTAGCTCCTTCTGAATAATACTATTCCTCAGTCCAGAAGTCAGCTGGATTCCCTACAGTCTTGGGGTTATGGCCAAGTCAGAGACCTGTAACTGCTGTTAAGAGACATGTTACTTAGGGCTGCAGCCAGGGGAGACAGAGGGAAGGGAAAAACCCCTCGGATCATTGACCATCAGAGACAATTTTATTGACTCACAGAAACAAACCCAAAGCCCTCTGCAGCAGCTCTGAGCTCAGACCTTGTCCTGTCACGTTTCATGGACCTACACTTGTAACACTGAGCAACTTGTCCTTCAAAGTAGCACTTCAATCCCCACAACAACCCTGTGAGGTAGGTATCACCACCCTTCCCCTCCTGAGCCAGGTTACAGATGGGGAAACTGAGGCACGAGTTAACAGAGAGCAAGTCACATGGGAGTTCAGGGTCAGCACTGGAGCTGGAACACAAAATGACTCTTGGTTCCCACCACATGCTAGTCACCAATCACCTTGCTTCTCACCGTCCCCTCTGGTGACTGCCCGTGGCAACAGCACAGGAATGAAACCTCGCTTTGCTGAGAGCCCCTGGAGACAACAGTTTTCTTTCCATCCAGTCTGCAGAGCTCCGGGGCAGGGGGTGATGTTCAGGCCAAAGCAGGCCGCACCACCTTGGCGCCGTCTCCTTGCGCACGGGTGGACCCCTTCCCCAGCAGAGCCCCTGGCACGTGGCACCCGCAACAGACCGAACACGGGCCCACGGCCGATTCTTCCCGACCACTCAGTCCCACACGTGTGCAGGTGGAGAGGGGACTTTAATGGCATTCCTGCAATGGACTCATTGTAAAGAAGACAAGAAGGGTGTCCCATCCCGGGCAGCGGCCCCCAGCGGCGTCCGCTTCCGATGGCAAGCCCAGGGGTCCCCGGGGTGGTCCTGAAGAAGCTGGAGTCCTGGGCTCCAGGGCGGCCTGAGGAGCCCTGCAGGTGGCAAGGACGCAGCAGTGGGGGTGGCAGGGGGCGGTGGCAGCTCCAGCTGGCTCGCGGGTCAGGCCCGCGAGTGGTGGCTCCAGCCAGCGCGAGGCGCGGGCTCAGGACCGGCTCCTGTCCTCATGGTTCCCAACGATCATCTTGCTGTACAGCTTCTGCTGCTCCTCTTTGAACGTGTCCTTCACCTTCTCCCTCTTCAGACCACCGTCCCTGATGGGAGAAAGGCTGGTGTAAGAGCAAAGAAGTCCTCCTGCCCACCCAGTCACAGCCAGCAGCAACACGCTGCTCCAAACCTGAGAAGAACCTGTCAGAAACAAAAGTACCCCGTGGCTCTCTCCCTCCCGAGGTGCCGTCAGTAGTGAGGCTGCACGCCCCAACTCCACCGTTTCTATTATAGCTCTCACTCTTGCCCTGGGGTCAGAACTCCCCACTCATGTTCAAGGCACTTTGTAATCACTTCAACCTACCAAGGAGTTTACAATTCTTTCTACCAATTTGCCCTCACCTTGCAAAAGATACAGGAGGTATTCTGAGATCATGGAACGTGAGCCAAGCTTTAAGAAATACTGAGACTATAATGAATCCGCACATCTGATCTGTGGGATAAAATCTGTAAATTCAGACCCAGGGATTCTGCAAATTCATGCCAACAACAAACAAGGGGAGCTGCCACTCCTGACTTCTTCTGTGCATGAGGGACAGTGCTGCAAAGGAAACCAAGTCACTCTCAGGGTCCTGGGCTGACGACCCTGGCACCGCCCCCCAATATCTCCCAATCAATTCCCTATACTTGGATTTGCTTCTTCAAAGTCCCACTCCCATTCGTCACCCCAACTGCTCGCCTACACCCTAGAAGGAGCATCTCTCACCTTCAACAACTAACGGAAGCCCAAGTCCACCTTCAGGCTTTCCACTACAGCTTTTTTCCCCTTTGAGTTATGGAGGTGGCCGTGGCAGAGAAAGTCTGGACGGACCTTACGCTGATGCCCTTACCATCTGCTGCCCCTTTACAAGCCATGGCAAAGACAGTCATGCTGGTCGTTCTTAGGCCTCACGGACAGGGCATGCGGGCAGTGGCAAACACTCCAGCTCCAGCAGCCTGTCAGACCGGTTCAAAGTATGGCTCCACTGCCTGCTCTGTGACTCTGAAAACGGTTACCTGACCTCTCTGAGTGCGGGTGTCCTGTTTGTAAGATGGGAGTAACAATGCTCATACTGCAGGTACCTGCTGTGAGGACAGAGTGAGCTCGGCACCTAGAACAGCCTCAGCACAGCGTTTGGCTGATGAGGAGTGTTCGATAAGGGAAGCAATTTTTACAAGGCCATACCTGAGAGCCATGCCATCACCTAAGAATCCACATGTCAGCATCAAATTTGAATTTCTACATTCTTTCCCCGTAATGTCCACTTTAGTCAAATGCCCTATAGAACTCACCCTTGTGCTTAAAACAAAGGGTCCTAGGGCATGGAATGGTTTCCCTGAACCAGCATTCCTCCCGATCACAGTCCTGTAATTTGGAGGCTAACTATCGCATATTCTGGCGTAAGGGTCCACAACTATGGCCCATAGGCCGAATGCAGCCTGGTAACTGTCCTGATAAAGTCTTACTGGAACACAGGCATGCTCCTTTGTTCACACAGTCTCTGGTTGCCGCCACACTACGATGGCACACTTAAGCTGTTACAACGGAGACCACATGATCCACAAAGTAAAAAATTTACTGATTCTACAGAGAAAGTTTGCCAACTGCTGCTCTAATAGGTAACAAGCCAAATACAATAAAGGAAACTTCTGTCTTTCCAAGGATAGTCCAGTTTTGCCAAATATACAAGATCAGAGAGCCCAGTGCTTCTATGAAGTTTCCAGACCAGCATCAGGCTGGCCCTTCTGAAGGACCAGGACTGCCTGGTGCTCTGGTAGACTAACACAAACCCAGAAGGTACACAGAATCGACTGCTTCAGTCTAGTCATGCTGGGCTCTGTGTTCCCCAAAGTTAGGGCGGCATGGACTACTTCTGAGTTGACACCAGGAGAAAGGAGTCAAACTGTTCACTCTCCAAGGCTGACAAGCTGAATTCTCTACAACAGGGAGAAGGCGGATTCTTTGTAAATGGAGTCAGCAATTCAGCTTCTGCTTCAGAAATTCCCACCCTGCTACACTCAGCTGATAAAGCCCGGCTCTGACTCACCAAAGCAGGTCCACGAGCCCTCCCTGCCTGGCAATGGCCGATTTCACCCTATTTGCAAACTGGACGGCATCTTCATCAGTCTGTGAGAAAGAATAAATGAGACCACTCAACACAGGCTGATGTCACACAGATAGAAGTGAAGACTTCTGCACGGTGTGGGGACCCACCTCTCTGGTCATGGGAGGCAGGTACCAGACACTGCAGACAATGGCCCAGCTGGTCATCATTCTCAGCAGGTACGTTACCATCCCATATTTGCTGCTGTTCCAGAAGGCATCACCAAACTGAGGGTCATACTGAAAAAGAGTGGAAAATTGGATGGTAAGAAGTCAGTAGTTCAAACGAGGTGGGTTGTCAACAGCAACTTTTGTGAATACATCACCTGGGGCAGTATCAGTACCAGAAAGCCACACTCAGACCCCTCCATGAACACTTCTGAAATGATTCTACACCTGGGCACTATGATCTTTAGCAACACGAACCCCCTGATTGACTCAGATTTTGCTGTGGATCATTAGGGAGGACTCCCTGAACCGCCTTCCCCCAACAAACGTCCTCCTTCTCTTTGATCCATTTCAGGTTTTACTCATTCATGGGTGTATGTAGTTATTAACATGTTTAAGCAGACCCAAAACCAGAGAAGAGGATTAGACACTCCCGTATCTCCACTCCCCAGATTCAACCATTACCGACATCCCACCATCCTTGCTCCTGCCATCCCGCACCCGCTCACAAACCCTATCTCCAACAATGGTGTCCTTCACTCCTCAATGCTTCTACATGTGCCTCACTCAAACAGAGATACCTTCTCACATCATTGCCAAGTTTTTAAGATCATTTCTGGTGCTCCGGACCAAGGAGAAGACAATTACAAAGCTTACGCTATGCTTCTGTAATTATACCTCTAACAAAGCTAATGATCTGTTTAAGCGGGAGGCTCTGCTCTGATCACATCGCCAGCATTCTAGAGGAAACAGGGGTGCGACGGCTCACGAGGCCACCACACGCGTGCTGCCCTCCCTGCCAAGCGGCAGGCTCAACAGAGACTTTCTTTTGCCAATGACTCTAGTGGAGGCTAAGGCTGTACTCCAGTGGTATCTTGTGGGAAAAGTGGCTGACACCGTGACCCACAGTCTCACCAACAGAAGAAGAATTTAAGCAGCAGGTAAGCAGGGTTGGGAGAGCTGTGCAAGCTATCAAAGCAGCAGCAAAAAGAACAGTCTTTGAAGACAATGACGGAACCGAGTGTCCTGCAACTGCCAGCACGTGTCTGAAGGGCTCTCACAGACATGACACCAGACTGTAATTATAGTGCAAAGACAGGGACCAGAATGGGGAAAATTAGAAAGAGGGAGAATCTCAAGAGTTCTCCCACAGGACCTAGCTGCCACTGTGTCAGAAATGCCCTTTCTCTGCAGAAGCTCGAGAAGGAACACCAGCAGGGACGCTGTGGACACTAAGGCACTTGACAGGCTGGGGCAGGATTTGGACTACACAATCTTTTTTAAGGCTCTCCAAGCCACTTTATGATTCTCAGAACAGAAATTGGATAATTATGCCTAGTTGTGGACCTGACTACAGGAAGGAAGACATTTAGATTAAATTACAGACTCAACTAAGAAATTCAAATTTATAGAAAGCTTTGTGAGTTTATATTATAATAGCAAAGGGAAATAAAGGAGAAGAACGAGTTTTATTTTATTTTATTTTTTTTTTTATTTAAAAAAAATTTTTTTTTTCAACGTTTATTTATTTTTGGGACAGAAAGAGACAGAGCATGAATGGGGGAGGGGCAGAGAGAGAGGGAGACACAGAATCGGAAACAGGCTCCAGGCTCCGAGCCATCAGCCCAGAGCCCGACGCGGGGCTTGAACTCACGGACCGTGAGATCGTGACCTGGCTGAAGTCGGACACTCAACCGACTGCGCCACCCAGGCGCCCCAGAAGAACGAGTTTTAAATAGAAGCTGATGTTTAAAAACTGCACAGAGAAACGAAACTGTTCAAGCATAATTTTTTCCTCCATTTGAAACTGGCATCCCTTTGTATGGCCATCCCTGATCTATTACTTATGGCTTGCAATTTATAAACAGAAAG
>NW_024412376.1:2933186-3010718 GCF_014898765.1 Herpailurus yagouaroundi
GCCATCCCTGATCTATTACTTATGGCTTGCAATTTATAAACAGAAAGAGTTACAAACCCCTGTTAGAATCTCTCTGCAGCACTACCACCAACAGCCAAATTAAGGAAAGAGCCCAAATGTCCTTCGACAGATAAATGGATGAAGAAGATGTGGTGTATACATATAATGGGGTACTCCTCACAATCAAAAAGAATGAAATCTTGCTAACCTGCAACATTGTGGATGGAATTAGAGGGTATTATTCTAAGCAAGATAAGTCAGAGAAAAGACAAATAGCGTATGGTTTCATTCATGTTTGGAATTTAAGAAACACACCAGATGAACACAGGGAAGGGAAGGAAAAATAAGATAAAAACAGAGAGGGAGGAAAAATAAGAGACTCTTAAATACAGAGAACAAACTGAGGGTTGCTGGCGGGGTGGTGGTGGGGGATGGGCTAAAGAGCTGATGGGCATTAAGGAGGGCACTTGTTGGGATGAGCACTGGGTGTTACATGGAAGTGATGAGTCACTGGGTTCTACTCCTGAAACCAATACTACACTGTATATTAACTAACTTGAATATAAATACGTTTTTAAAAAAAGAAAAAAAGAGAAGCTAATGTTTATGTTTTGAAGAAAGTGGTGTTACATTTTATAAGCACTATATGGATACAATAGTTGATGTTATGTGTGCCAGCACTTTGTTTAGAGTTGATTTTCTGTTCCATGCTGGGCAGACACCGTTGAGAGAAAAACAAAGCAAAAACTCAAAATAGTAATAAATTTCTCAAAGTCAAATAATGGTTTAATTTTGGTGCAAATGTAGTAAGAGCCTTGAAATTGCTAAGATGGTCCAAATTTGATTACCAATGAAGGCTTTATAACAACTAGCAAAGTTTTAGAGCAAAAGGTTTTTGTTTTCTGTTTTTTGTTTTCTTTGAGAGAGGAAGAAAGCTTGAGTTGGAGAGGGGCAGAGGAAGAGAGAATCTCAAACAGGCTCTATGCTCAGTGGGGAGCCCAACACGGGGGGGTCCATCCCACAAACCTGAGTTCATGACCTAAGCCAAAATCAAGTCGGATGCTCAAAGGACTCAGGCACCCCAAGCAGAAGTTTTTAATCATAAGTGTTTGTTAATAAATTTGGGGAGGGAATGAAATTATATGTAAAATTTACATGGCTTTTGGGGCACCTGAGTGGCCCAGTCGGTTAAGTGTCCGACTTCAGCTTGGGTCATGATCTTGCAGTTCGTGGGTTCGAGCCCTATACTGGGCTTGCTGCTGTCTGCACAGAGCCCGCTTTGGATCCTCTGTCCCCCTCTCTCTGCCCCTGCCCCATTTGTGCTCTCTCAAAAAATAAACGTTAAAAAAAATTTTTTTTTTTTTTTTTAATATACATGCCTTTTTCTTTGGAGAAGAGCCATAACTGCCCAAAGGGTCCAGGTACCCAAACTTGTTAAGAACCACTGCTCCACAGCAGGGTTCCCAAACCAGCGCATCAGCAGCACCCAGAATGGGTTAGAAATGCAAGTTCAGAAACACCCAGCAATCTGCATTTTCCCAGTCCTCCCAGGTGATGTTGACGCAGCTGTAAAGAACCGATGTTCCGGAGTCAGCAGGGACAGTGAGGAAGGGCCTCCTCTAGGAATTTGTTTCTTACGAGCATGTACAGAGCAGCCCAGGATCCCTAGTACAATCAAATGCAGGACGGCATGCACATGACACAAACACCGCTCCCCAGGTCCTTCCCCACAGCAGACACAGCTAATGGACTGTTTTCTTTCTTGAGTTCCCAGAGACAGCACCCTCAACAGGTGGCTTACGCAGCCCTGACCCATGGATCAGTTAGTTAGTTACCCTACAGCCACTGTTCATGTGCCATTCCTGCACTGGAGCTCTGCCTCCCTAGTCAAGGGGAGGGCTGGTGAGTGTTCGCTTACCCAGGAGAAACCCCTCTTCCTCAACTGCGCGAGCTATGCTGGCAAAGTGACAGTGATTCTTTCAAAAGAATGCTCTGCACACAACAAGCAGACCCTTGCAAAAGTATAGAGACTAAATTCTAAGTATAACTGACACAGATTTACTCATTGTTTCACCCTGATCTGAGATTTCAACATCAATACTTTAAACATACTGACAACAGCCTGTGGTGTTTAGAAACCATAGTATTCTTTTAGAAATAGTACAATGTAAGTATTTATAAAATCAGATGGACGTGATGGGGGGGCAGGAAGGAGAAAAAAGAGAAACTGACTGAATTCTATCCTCCCAGGTAAGTCTGAGCAGTTAGAGGTACAAGCACCCGCAAGGTGGGGGAGCAGCCTAGACGAGCTCTTCGGGTGCATTTCATTTTCATAAGCTGTTCCTGGTACAGAAAATGACACCACAGCCCAAGCTGTGGAGCTGTCTCTTCCTTCAGTGTTAAGAACACATCTGTACCGTCCGTGCTGGCCTCTCCACCAACTGTACAAATCCAGCCGGGCCATACCCTCAACTCCCTGCAGCAAGCCTCCTCTTCGAGTGGAGTACCTTGCATTCTGGGTAGGTTTAGGAAGAAAGATGTGGTAAGTGGGGGGGGGGAGGGTGGCGACAAGCAAAGCTTGCGAAGGGTCCCCCACCTCCTGAATCTGGTGGTGGCAGCGAGGTGTGGGCTCCAATTGGCTGTTCCTCATTCAGCCCCTCCCCTGCCCCTTCTAATGGGCTGGAGACTGTGAACAATTCCACGGTCTCCTCCTCCAGCACACTCTACCCACACTAGCCAAGCCCAAGCTGCTCCACTGGAGGATCAACCCACGAACCAGTGACACCAGCTTCTTCCTCCCCTTTCTCTTGCTGTGTCCCATTCATGGCATCTGCGGTAACAACCACATGTCCCCTCAGAGGTCTTGCTTGTACCTTGATAGCAACAGGGTAAACTGTGGCTCCAATCTCAAAACTTCCTTTTTTGAACATCATCACTGATGTATTATTGATGCAGGTTCCTAAAATGCAGAAGAGAGTAAAATGCTATTTCTTTTGGTCCTTTACCTCAGAGGCTAGGAGTTTAAGGACTAAATACAATAATAAAACCTCTTCTAATGGCTTTTCAAACAGGATAAATCTGTCATCTCCATAGCTTATGGATGAACACCTAAAAGGGATAAGCAAGACACTGTACTGTTTCTTACTCTAGTACAAGGTCATTTTCCTAATTAACACACCCAGATTAGATAAAAGGCCAGAGCCACTCAGTGGACTAGGGAGGTCTCAGTAAGAATCTACATGAAGCTGAGATCCCACTGACAATACTATACAGGGGATTCCTGCATTGGGAAAGGTCACACTATGGCCCTCAGTCCAAATTCTGAACTTTCCTGAGTGTTCAGTCCCACAACAAATTTTGAGGGGAACCGAACATTATTCAGTGAAAACAGAGAACCCCTGCAAGGGTTGGGGGACTTGGTCTGGGGTGACAGCAGAGTCATCATCCTGCATGGCCTTCCCACCCTCCCCACCCAGAAACTCTTTGCAGTGATCGACCCCTTCTTACCCTCTGGGAAGATGAGGATGGGTAGCTTGCTTTTATCCTGCACATGCTCAGTCAGTCTTTAGAAGAGACAAATAGAACAAAGGTTCAGACAGCCTTATGTCCATCATCACCAAATGCACTTATAAAACAACCTATGCAGATGTCACAGGGGATGTCGTATATGAATTAACAAATACGACTATCTTTTACAGACCCACAGTCTAAATTGTGTAAAGACAAAACTTATGAAGACACAGAAAATCAGATGACTACTATTTAACTCCTACAACTATCGAATACAGTCTTAACATCTATGTAGGGGACACTGCTCAAACTTGGGGCTACTAAAAGAATGTGCCTGCCACAGGGCCTTGAGGACAGCACCCTCAATAAACACCTGTTACTGGACTTCTGGACTTCCTAACAGCCATGCTGGGTTGGACCTACAGTCCACCTGGCTTTACACCATCCCTGAGAGATGCGGTAAAGGGAGTCCAATGGCAGGTCCATTTGCCCTGTGGGATACCGCCTCACCTGAGTCTTGCTGCTCTCCATTCCCTGCAAAGCTCTCACCATTGCTTACACCACATCTACCTTTCTTTCAAACTTGAAAACAGAGAAGCACTTGGTTCCATTGCCTTAAGTTGGTTTTTATTTGTGATAATTAATTCACCTTGAGATTTCAGATAGTGTTAAAAGTTCATATGTTTAGGGGCACCTGGGTGGCTCAGTCGGTTAAGTGTCTGACTTCCGCTCAGGTCATGATCTTATAGTTGGTGGGTTGGAACCCCGCATTGGGCTCTGAGTTGTCAGCACAGAGCCTGCTTTGGATTCTGTGTTTCCCTCTTTCTCTGCCCTTCCCTTTCTCATGCTCTGTCTCTGTCTCTCAAAAAATGAATAAACATTAAAAAAAAATTTTTTTTAAAGTTCATACATTTATCACAAGGAATAAAAAAGGTTAATTAATAGACGTTACTAACTTGACAAATGATACTAGGCTTTCTATACTTTTTATATTCCGTATTTTAGGGAAAAAATGTTTTACTATGAAAGCAGTCTAGGCTCAGTGTAGAAGACACTGTAATTCCACTGTGGAGGGATAACTACCCCTAAAATGCATACATTCTAACTGGTCTCACGGAGCAATGGCATTTCATTGATTTACCTTTTAGCCACCAGGTGGCGATCTTTCACTTCAGAACGCTCGAACCAGACGTGCGGGCAGGCCTTCACCATGGCTCTCTGAATCACACCCATGAGTCCCCCGTGCACTTGACCCACCTAACCTCACACAAAGGAATAACTGGGAGTGAAACCATCCTCACACAAATCCCCCACTCTGTGGAGAAAGCCCCAGATACCATAAGGAAAGTACCGCAACCTCTCACCCTCTAACATTTTATTGATCAACACATTTCTCACTATAAAGACACCATTGTTAGACTCCCTGAATCTTACATTCGCCTTTTAATCAGCCAAAGCAAAAATATGTAATTGAAAACACAGCTGAAAGCCCTAAAAAGAACTAATGGAGCTGAGCAATACCTTGTATAAAAATGCTTTCCCTGGGCAGATTGTCCAATGCCCTTGAACCCAGTCCTTTCAAATCCTTCCAGTCCTTTCAAATCCTTCCCTGTCCTTCACCCCTTTCCATGGTCTACCTAAACATCCAAAGTCTAATCTCCAACCGCACTCAGTTACTCTGCTCAGAATACTTCCTATCAAAGTACCGAGGAGTTCTCAAAGCAATAGAAACAAAGGCTACAATGTATGTTGGGGCCCACATGTAAAAACATGGCTCCATGTTTACACCCTTAGGTAAGAGCTCTATGAAGGGACCAGAAGCGTCCTAGCCCTGAGCATTCTAAAGTTCTTACTTGCCCAAGAAAGCAACAGAGGAAGGTCTTACCATGGCATAGTAGCCATCACTGGCCAAAATGATGACATCAATGGGAGAGGTGTGATTGGCCACGCAGATGCCACCGTTTCGAGGCCTGTTTTCCCTGTGTTTAAAACATATGCAAAGCAACAAAAATTCATGGGAAACCATTCATGTGGAGCCTGCTGCCCCCTCCTCACCAGCTCCATCAGCTCTGAGAGCTCAGAAGAGCACCCCACGGGCCGGCTGCAGGTAGGTTGTGTTTTGCCAGTGCCATTTCCCTCCACATCATACCAAGTGACCTCACCTGTCATGGTAGGTAATGATGGCTGTCAGGGCTCGCACGCAGATCCGGTAACACATTAAGTGAACATGTTTACTCAGGAACTCCTTAAACCTGATACAACAGGACAAAGATTTTTGTTTTTATTTTACGCACGGGAAGGCAGGAAAGTTACTGACTCTAACAATGTAATTATCACTGCCTACAGTCCTTTATGACTGCTAAGTATTTTTATAAATATTGGTGGATATGATAAAACTACAATGTAAGAGTGTCTTTATGCCTGCATATGAGGACACAAAGAAATGAGGAGAACTGCTTAAATTCACCTAAGTTAATGGGTTTAGAATTCATAGCTCTCAAATGTCCACCACAGGTGAGTCTCCTCAATTCTCTTCCTTCCCAGCCAACACCTAGAGGCAGGGCAAAGGAGAGAGGGTCTGACCTCACCAGCCCAGGGAAGAAGAGAGCCAGCTCTCGAACTTTCAGATGAAACAAATTTCTCTTCAAAAAAAAAAAAAAAAAAAAACAACACGAAAAAGCCCTACCTATATTTCTTATCCTCTTACCAATTTATCAACACAGCAGAATGCTCAAAAGTAAACAATGTGCTGTAAAATCTGCTGGCACTGAACTCCACGGCTGTGAGGTTCCTCCCTTCAACACTCTTCCCAGAGTGTGTCAGAGGGCAAAAGAACACAGTCACAGATCAAGACTGGTGAAAAAAAAACAAAAAACCCCCACAACCTTCATGCTGATGCCACTGTTATCACTGGCTTATCTTATCTATCGAAGATGCTGTGGATGTGGCTGTCCCCAAAGGAGTGGCCTGGCTGGAGCCACCATTTGTGGACATGGACTCACCTCCCGTTTGGCAGGTATCCCACCACGGTTGTGCCCACCACCAGAAGGCTAATCCCAGTGAAAGCAAGAGCTATCCTGTAAGGAAGAAGACCCATGAGAACACAGCACACAAATCCTTGCACTAAGGACAGAATCAAGAATGTGAAAATGAAAGTGGGCATCACAAAACCACCCCCAAGACCTGATCACCCAGGACCCATCTAGATAAGAGCTCCATCTAGAAAAGTGAGCAGGCCTATCATCACCAGAGAACATCTGAATTCCAAGCTGCCAGTGAACTGTGGATTTGGCTCTCAGCTGACACGACCTCCTCAGGCATCAGGCTGCCAGAAAGACGATGGAAAAGCCTGTTGGCTGCTGTGCCCTCAGGCACCTGCTGTCCTGCTGTCTTACCCTTCCCTTTGGCTCTGCACCCTGGCAGAAGCACAGCTTCTGTGTAGAGCAACAGGAAGTAGAGCCCGAAGGTACCAGGAGCTAGCAAGGCGTACTCAGAATAGTACACGGCACAGAAAAACGGAGAGATCAATGTTGCCTCTGTATTAGAGAGGCACGCTTACAGGAAAGAATTGGCCGTGCCCAGGGAGCAGTAATCAGAGTACACCACGTTCCCTGGCCCTGTGTTTAGGCCACGTAGGCGAGCAGTTTGATTTTAAGAAACCCAACTATTTCTGTCTGATATGCAGAGAATCCAAGGGCCTCTAAAGGATAATCACCAGTGTACCCTTCCAAGGGTCGGACGGACCGGCCAGTGACAGAATCATACCATGATCCTTTCTAAAACGGGAAAGCAAAGCAGGGCGACCCAGGTAGGTCAGTCACACCTCGGGCTTAGAGGCAGCGGCTCAGGCCTTTTGTCCCCATGAGGCCTGCCCTCACCTGAGTGGCAGAAGGAAGCAATATCGAATCAGCACTCCTAATCCCCATAAGACTGTGAGCCGAAGGCTGATGTACTGGAAGTTATAGTTGGTTCTGCTCAGCAGGTTCCAGGACTCCAATTCCTCTGCTGAGAATCTCTTTGTCACCTCATCATCCATAATGGTCTCCATTCCTTTCCGGCAAAAGTAGAAGATGTCAGAGAGCTCAAACTCTGGAGTATTATCCAGAGCCTTACTACTACCACTTCGGCGGATTTCTTTGATCTCTTCTTCCAGCGAAGTGGGATCTTTTGCAATGATTCCTGCAAAAGAGAACACCCCTGTCAAGCGGCATGTTGGGAGGGAGCACGTTAAAAACATTCAGAGTCCACATCCTCCCTCTGATACAGTGAAGAGTATGTGTGGAATTACAAGCACTCAGGAACATAGACGGTTTGGGATAAGGAGTGAGAGCCAGGCTTACCATTCGTATAGGGCTTGTAAAGTTGGTGGTTCTTTTCCTTGGCGCCTCTCTCCATTCTCAAGGTGGCCCACTGTGGGGGGAAATGGCAACACAAGGAATGAGACCCTTCTTCACACAGTGAATGCCGCCATTTCCATCCCGGAAAGTCCCCATCCTGGTCACCTGAGATGGGACTGTGGCTGAGGAAGCACCCGCTCTATAAGGAAAGTCAAAGCCTTCTCCTTCTAGAGCAGGCCCCTCCTTGATAACAAGGCGACAAAAGTTAAGTTATCTATAGCAAAGGCCTGAGGACACCTGGGTCTGTTTCTCAGGCCTAGGTTCTCTCTGAATCTTTGTCTCCAGGATACTGAAAGAATTCACCAACTGCTGGTACACAGACCTCTTGCATTTCCTTGTCACTGCCAAACAGCAGCTATTCACAAACAGCAAAATCAAGCATCCTTTAAGCGACTGCCTACCACCTGATGCTAGCTACCTCCCAAATTATTCCAAAAGCCACAGTTTTAGTTTTTGAATATTAAAAAAATCTGTATGTCTAGACTGTCCATCTACCTCTAAGTAGCCTTTTAATAGAAGGACCCCAAGACCTGACATAGAAGGGCCTGAGAGTGGTTTAGTATTAAACAAAATCACACAAAAACACTATTTGGAGGGGCGCTTGGGTGGCTCAGTCAGTTAAGTGACCGACTCTTGATTTCAGCTCGAGTCATGATGTGAGTTCGAGCCCCATGTCGGGCCCCCTGTTAACAGTGTGGAGCCTGCTTGGGATTCTCTCTCTCTCCTCTCTCTCTGCTCCTCCCTCTCTCTCTCAAAATAAATAAATATACATTAAAAACAACAACAAAAACAACACTGCTTGGAGGTTTAAAGAAAATCTAGTTTGACACCTCTGCTAAGTCCTTTAATCACCTCACTCCACACTCTTTTCCATCTACAAAATAGGACTGATAGGATGTCAACCTCCTGCTTCATAGGGTCACTGGGATCAGATGAGATCAGGTATATGACAGAGGCTGGGAAACTGCAGACCACCCTAACTGTCCTCATTGCTACTGAAATACTAGCAGATTCCAGAAACGATCTAGAAAAGAAGCCTCTTCCTAGAGCCTCCCTTCTTTAACATCCATCTAGCCAAAGTCAGCGAGCCAGGGTCTCTCCCGCTACCCTCAGAACGAGAAGTGGCAACAAGCTCACTCTCCCTGCCTGGAATGTTAGTGCTACACAGAAAGCTATGCCCATGACCAAAGAAATAGAACAGATATTTTAAAAGGTGTCTTTTCAAACTTCAGTTTCCTCAGTTACGCAAGCTATCGTTCTGTGACACAGCAAAACCCACACGGCCTACAGTGCCTGGTGCGGACTCTGCTGGCAGAGTCACGCGTAGTAGGAAGGCTGTGCCGCACGGTCTAGCAAAGCCAAAGGCAGGACACGAGTTTCTTCGGTGATCTGACCTCATGTGGAAACTTCTTAAACAGACAGCTTAGAGTCACCCACTCAAAGAGGGGTCTAAGGCAAGAAAACCCACATTACCCATTTTCTATACATCAGGTATTTAATTAGCACTGATGTTTTCTGGCTCTACGCATGGATGATCTTTTCTAGAAGAAAATGTAAATGAAGCTCCTAAAATGGAGGAAGGTGGATCCCACCTGTGAAGTCCATCTAGGGAGGAGGCGAATAGGGGCAAGAGAGCTTAGAACAAGCCTGACATATACAGACACAGGTTGCTCAACCAGAATTTAGGCTTTTCCATTTTGGTCAAGACTGCATGAGTACAGCAAACATAGAATCAGAAAAACTTGGTTCTATAGGACAACTTTGGTATTTAGACAAGGTTGCAACAGGCAGGTAATATACGACATCAAGCCTCTTGAGCACTAGAATTGAAGTCTGTGAGGACTGCTTCACTATGCAAAATTCAAGATTTCTGTGGTGTTTTAATGGGAAAGGTACAGGTCAAATGAGACCCTATGTCTCCCAGCTCTACCACAGAGCTGTCCTAAATGTCGCCTTGCCCTCCTGCTTTGTACCTGTAGCTTTGCTTTGTCACACTTCAGGTACATTACAAAATGCTTCTGGGTTTAGAAGGGAACTGTGCAGTCACAAGAGTAGGAGGAAGGAGGGCAGGGCTAGAGGAACCTGGTTGTCGGCAGCGAAAAGCCTGTCACGGAGTGGGCCAATCCGTGAACTGGACTGCGTCAGCCTGGTGCAGAAGACTGAATGTAAGGGGTGACGCACAGGAGTAATGTCTGACAACCACACATCTGGCTTCTATGAGCTGTCACCTTATTAAAGAAGTACAGTGTTCAGAGACCCAGAATAAAACGGAGAATCCTAGGTTCAGAGTTCATTCCTATGAACCTCCTCTCCTTCCCCTGATGTGAGATGCCATCTACCGTGCTACTCAGTATCAGATTACCAAATCATTCCCTTCTCAGCTTCTCCCAGAGAAGAGACCATATGAGAGCATTAACAATGCCACATGCTCAGGTAACATTAAACCCAAGGCAGACCTTGGCAGGTGAGGAGGTGCAGGCCCAGTCCCTAAAAAGGCAGACGGTTCACTGGTGCATTTTTGCTAGTTGCTCCTTCTACTGAATGCTACAATTTAGGAATTAATCACAAGTAACGTCTAATAGTCTTAGCAACACTAATCTCAGCAGTCAGCCCCCACTGCATTTTTCCACATATATATCCAAAGAATGAGGCCCTTAGAAAAACCAGGCTCCCATCATCCAGCACCTTTATTCTCCTGCAAACACTACCTCTTTTAATGTCTCTTTTCTTTCCCTGCTTCAGCTGTAACCTCCAAGTAGCTACTAGCAAATCTGCAAATCTTTACTTCACAGAAGTGCCAACCTCTATTCCTAATCGTCTGCTGGTCATCTCCACGTTCAAGTCCAGCTGGCTCTTAACAGCATGTGGCGAACTCAAAACAGCATACCTCCTCCCAACCCCAAAAGTGCTCCACTCCCTGTGGCCCCAGGATCACTATCTCTCTGGTCATGCAAGCTTTCAAGCTTCCCATCTGTCACCAAGTCATAGCAATCCTCCCCTGAAATGGCACCCTTCCACAGCTGCCTCTTGTGTGATGTCATCACCTTTGTCCCTAGCCTATTCTCTTGCCTGTATTAATGCAAAGGCGATTCAATTGCTCTTTCCTCCCTTCATGCCACCCAAACACATGCTGCCAGTCTGATCATGTCACTTCCTTGCTCAAAAACCTTCAATCGTTCTCCAATAGATAAAGAAACACTTAGTTTTGGGGTGCCTGGCTGGCTCAGTCGGTTAAGCATCCGACTTCGGCTCAGATGATGATGTCACAGTTCGTGGGCTTGAGCCCTGCATCGGGCTCTGTGCTGACAGCTCAGAGCCTGGAGCCTACTTCCAATTCTGGGTTTCCCTCTCTGCCCTTCCCCGCTCACGCGCTCTCTCTCTCTCTCTCTCTAATAAACACTGAAAAAAAAAAAAAAAAGAAACACTTGGTTTTATAATCCACCTCACTCCCTCTGTGCATCCAATGTTTTTACCCCACTAAACTATGTACCGTCTGCACTTCTAGAATGCTTTTGCCTTTTTAAGATCCAGTTCAAATGCCAACCCTTATACAAAATATTAGTTAATTCCTGTGGAGTTCATCTCTGCCTGTGTATTTTAACTGGCATCTAATTGTAAATTGGTTCTGTATGCATATACTTGTCTTTCGTAGACTATGAACACCTTAAGGGGCGGGAGCCAGAACCTACCCATGTTCTCACTCCAGCAGAGTCTGACAGAGGAGAGGGCCCCGCACGTAGTAGGCAGTCAATAAGGGCTGTATTTAATTAATCAACTCCCAGGATTTCTCTTCATCAAGGTCTCCGCATGAAAAGATGAGGGATAGGGGCGCCTGGGTGGCGCAGTCGGTTAAGCGTCCGACTTCAGCCAGGTCACGATCTCGCGGTCCGTGAGTTCGAGCCCCGCGTCGGGCTCTGGGCTGATGGCTCAGAGCCTGGAGCCTGTTTCCGATTCTGTGTCTCCCTCTCTCTCTGCCCCTCCCCCGTTCATGCTCTGTCTCTCTCTGTCCCAAAAATAAATAAAAAACGTTGAAAAAAATTAAAAAAAAAAAAAGAAAAGATGAGGGATAAAACCTAAAACTACTTCCCATCATCTTCCCCACCACAGTCACCTTCTCACCTTGTTCAGCTCATCCTTTCAGCCACTCAGGGTTATGTTACAATCACCCTTCTCACTGGGGTTGGGAGGGCAGACCTGACTGACACGACCTCGCTCACTATAGGCACATAAGGACCTGTTACTACTTCTGCTCTGTAGATGAGGAAGCACGTGGGAAAGCCTGATGACTGAAGTCAAGTTGCAGAGCTCGTGAGAAGAGCGCTGAATTTCAAGCTAAGGGCCACTGGACTGGAAAGCTCATGCCCATCCCACTACAATCCCACTGTACAGCCTCTTGGGTTTCCTCACAACCACCACTTGCTTTCTAGCACTCTCTGTCAGCCACTTCGGCTTTGGACTTCAATGTTACAACAGTCTCTGACCTGACCTGATAAATCTCTAGCCTATGAGGGAAAATAACTCCAGTCATTTCTTTCCATCTATTTCTATACTTTCTACTTTCTCCTTTCCCAAATCATCTTCAACTCAGTGGGAAGTCCACTCCCAGGACTTCTACCCCAAATAATACCATCATCACTGTGTTTAGGGTATATGTGAAGCACCAACATTAAAACAAAACCACTTTTAAAGAACACTGCTGCCCTCTGCGCACGAAGACCTTCTGCAACTCAGCACTGACAAGACCTACACTGAGTTAAGTCTTCCAGGACAGGGAACAGAGAAGGCACTGACCCACCCATATTCTCCCCTTGGCAGGTATACCAACATTCTTTTACAGACAAGGATGTACTAATTGTGGGAAACTAGCTGTTAAGCCAGGGCTTACTTCGTTCTGCCAAAAGCACAGGTATCACTACAGTATGGACCATGAGATATGCAGTTTTAATAATCCTTATGAAGATTACCCAGTAAAAGTGGCTGATAAAATCCCAAAACATGGATACAAAGTTATAATACATATATATATAAATATGTATTATATGCATAACATATGTAATATACAATATATATTACACATATTATACATATATTACGTATATTATACATATAATACATATATATACTATTAACCACAACATATGAACGCATTTGCCAAAGAAAGACTAAAAGGTAACACACGTACAAAACGTTAAAGGTACTATAAGCTGGGTAAACATCAACGAATGTTTAAAATTCTTTAATATTATATTATTTGTCTGGTTATCTACTGCTACATAACAAACCACCCCATAACTCAGAGGCTTAAAACACCACCACCAATTATTTTGCTCATGAATCTGCAAATTGTACCAGGTTTGACATCGGCTGGGTGGCTCAAAGGCTGAGGGCTGGGATCCTCTGCTGACTTGTTCACTCCTGTGTGTGGTAGTTGATGATGGTTGTCAGGGCCTCCTTGGGACTGAGAGCTGGAATACCTAATACACGGCCTGGCCTGGGCTTCCTCACAACATGGCAGCTAACTTCCAGGGACAAACATCCCAAGAGTCAGACAGAAGGTATATTGCCATTTTTAACCTAATCTCACATGTTACAAAGTAGAATTAACATCCACTACCTTCTATTTGTTAGAAACAAGTCATAAAGCACGCCCCTATTCATAAGGAAGTCAATCAGAATTCTACCTTTTGATGGCAGACATCAGAATCACTCGGGGAGTTTAAAAATACCCATCCAGACCAACTGAATCAGAATCTCTGGGAAGATTCTAGTACTCCCAAAAAAGTAGTACTTTTAAAATGCTTCCCTAGGTAACTCAAATGTATAGTTGGAGACTGAACCACAGAATTAAGATGATCTCTGAGCTTCCTTCCAGTTCCAAAATTCTAGATTATCAGCCCAATGTAAGAAAGGATGAAGGAGCTAAAAAAGGTAAAATAAAAAGTCTATTAAAAAAAAAAACAAAACAGGGGCGCCTGGGTGGCTCAGTCGGTTAAGCGTCTGACTTCGGTTCAGGTCATGATCTCATGGTCCGTGAGTTCGAGCCCTGTGTCGGGCTCTGTGCTGACAGCTCAGAGCCTGTTTCAGATTCTGTGTCTCCCTCTTTCTCTCTCCTCCCCCACTCATGCTCTGTCTCTCTCTTCTCAAAAATAAATAAACGTTAAAAAAAAAATTAAAAAAAAAAAAACCACAAGCACAGATGTATTTTTAGATGTATACATGGATACACACATGTATACTTTCCAAGATCTATAACCAGTTTGGCCAAATCCAACTTGTGTCTAATACTAATGCTGATAAATACAGCATTCAGTTCTTACTGTCCATTAAGGTCAACTCCGAACAGTAATAGTGAGACAAGACCAGATACTCTTGCAGAGCCACCTATAACCTTGCTGGAATTTAGCAGGCCTTTCTAGCCCACCTGACTCTAGCTCACAGCCAATTTGTAATTACCCACATAGCTCCACAGGACAGTGCCAAGAGCACCCAGAGCCCTCTCAGCCCCTGGTACTACTGCTAGGAAATAAGAAGTGCAAATCTAGTTGCCGAAATCCTCAATCTTGAGGTCAAAACTGGATATACCTAAATATACACACATTATTTCCAGAAGCACTTCTAAATCACTGTGCCTCAAACTAGTGATTTTCAAGATGTGGTCAACAAAGAAAGTTTCTGATGGCCAAGATTATCTATCCCATGGATTGGCCCAACAATATATATCTAATGAATTTTCCACTGTGTAATTATTATCTACATTAAAGTCACAAAAGCATACATTTAAAAATATAGTCACAATTAGAATGATTTTAATTGGCTATGAACTTTTAATATATTAATTTGGGGGGACATATTCAAATGGAAAAGGGAATATGTACAGATCCTAGGTCAGTTTAAAGTGGTTAATTTTATGTCAATGTCACCTCAAAATTTTTTAATGTAAAATCATAATTCTTACAGGAATATTAAATACTAAATCCCAATATTCAATAATATACATAAAAATATTTCCCACTATAAAGTAACATTTCATACAGCTTGCTTAATCTTTCAGAGTCTCTATTTTCCACTGATAAAATGTAGATGCCCTGTCCACTGAAGAATAAGTAACCAAAGGAAAATGACTGAATTTTTATGAACCGTAAGATACCAGATGAACAAATAATTTCTCAAATTTTGCATTTCTCAAATTATATATGGTCTCAGCTATGAAAAAGAATACCTGAAGATTTGGTGACAACTGAAAACAGATATTGCTAACAAGTTATCAACTCTTTGGATAGATATTAAAAGTCCTGTGGCACAGATCAACTTTAGGAAATACTACTTCTCACCCATTTCCTTTACATTGTGGCCACTTTTGTTCAGGGTATAATTGGCTAGGTTCTGACATATGTTAAGAAATTTATTGTCCTTCTCTTCTATCTTTAGGAAAATAAACCAATTCATCAAATGACCTGCCATGTTAATTCTTTCTGTCCGAAATGCAAGAACCTACGGAAGATAAATGTAAGATAAATGTTTGAACTAGAGAAAGGTCTCTCCCACACGTATCAGTGAGGAAATACCTTAACAGGAGCTCTGTGTTTCAATATCTGTTACATAAGAAGAGGCAGAGTCTGGCAGTGATTTTTAATCCTAAGCTCCTCTTTTTTTTTTTTTTTTAATTTTTTTTTTTCAACGTTTTTAATTTATTTTTGGGACAGAGAGAGACAGAGCATGAACGGGGGAGGGGCAGAGAGAGAGGGAGACACAGAATCGGAAACAGGCTCCAGGCTCTGAGCCATCAGCCCAGAGCCCGACGCGGGGCTCGAACTCACGGACCGTGAGATCGTGACCTGGCTGAAGTCGGACGCTTAACCGACTGCGCCACCCAGGCGCCCCGAAAGCTCCTCTTTTTTAAATAAATAGGCAAGGTGTGGAGATACGGAAGGTTCCTTTGCTCAGAGGAATCATTCAAGTACTTTAGCTGGAAAAGAAAGTTTGCTGAAGGCTTTCACAAGTACACATTTTTTTTTTTTAAACTCAAAATGCCACTTCCCAGTCTCTCAACTTTCTCTGTATGCAACAGAGAGATAATAATCTGCCAGACAAGAACAACTCTTTGCTAACAGCATTTCTTCCCTCCTCTGTGAAGCAACTATTTGTAAACGGCACAACTTACCGCAAAGATTTTTAACAAGGTTTTCATGTAGAGCTTTCGGATACCAAAGGAGACTCCAAAAATGGCAGGGACTATGATGAAAACGAGGAGGAGGGTGAAGAGGACGGTCAGGGAGATGCCCAGAAGGTTGACAATCAGGCTGTCAAAGGGGAGCAACAGGAACATGGTGGAGGATCCAGGCAGGGCCAGTGCCCTCCTCCCCAAGAACAAACCACTGTCTTCGGATGGTCCTATCAGACAGCACCAGCCTGGGAGAGAAAGCGAGTCCCCATAGGATAGCAAACCCTGTTCCAAGTTCACATCATTCGACTGCCTAGGGGCAGGAGGACCGTAAAAAAAGGCCGTAGGGGACAGCCCAAAAATGCCAGCTCTCTCCAGAACAGATGGACTCTGGAGGTGAATGAGGCAGGAGCGATCTTCAGCACAAGCATCTGGGTCCGGGAGCAGTTTCTGTGAAAGTGAGTAGCATGGGAGGGATCTCTGCTCTGCTCCCCTTATGCTCCTTTCCTTCTAGAAGTTTTACTTTTTCTTTCCTGCTCAAGAGCATTTAGCAGATAAATCTGTCCCGAAGATCTGTCATTGCCAGAAGTACCAAGAAGAGTTCAACTTCGTGCCAGGATAATCCTGATAACTTCTGTGGAGGGGGGTGACTGCTGGCACCTCACACAGAAGGCTATTGAACTTGAATATGTGGAAATTAAATAATTGTTTTACTTAAAACTCCTTCATAAGCTGAAAATTGTGTTCATTGTAGGAAGTTCATATCTGGCCCCATTCTTCCTCTGGAGAGACTCCTGGTGCGTGCTGCGTCCAGGACCCTCCAACCTGGAGAGCTACAGTCTTGGCCAGCAGGACACAGATGCTGGCACGGAATGTCTCATGCTGCTTGCGCGGAGTGCAACTCCAGACGCGTCTGGCATTGGTTTCCTCTGGATATTCTTCTCCCTGAGGCCCCCTTCTCAGCAGTGACCTGGGTTCTTGGCAAGAAGTTGCTTACATGCTGCCAAAGCTGGGGGTGGAAACAGAAACACCATCAGTCACACAAATCAAGAGGAGAAACATCGATGTGCTTTGGCGGGGAGGGGAGCTGTTTCAGAGTAAGCCTAGATTCACAGCCAGCTTCTCAAGTCATCAAGGTCAAAGGGAGTGGGCAGAACAACAGGTAGCAGACACACGTGGAATGAAAGCAGAGATGTTCCATATAAGCTTTCGATTTCAATAATATCTGTGGCCAACTTTCTGAATAGAAAGTATATGGATATATGACACATTCTCAAAGAGGGGATACTGTGAAAAGTGTATTTCCCTCCTACTTGTCCCCCAGCTACCCAGAGTTCTTATCTGCAGAGGCAACCATATTATCGGCCTCATATTCTTCCCAAGGAATTCTACGCTTATACAAGGAAATCACAATTGATCTTTTCTGCTCACCCCGTCCCCCTCAATCTGGCAACAATAATGATGCCATACTCAGCACACTGTTCTTCAACTTGGGTTTTTTTTTGTTTTGTGTCTTTAGCTTATTATATCTTGCAAGAATATTCCATCAGTGCATA
Source organism: Herpailurus yagouaroundi (assembly GCF_014898765.1). NCBI lineage: Eukaryota > Metazoa > Chordata > Mammalia > Carnivora > Felidae > Herpailurus > Herpailurus yagouaroundi. Next base: position 2,950,811 of record NW_024412376.1, read on the forward strand.
CAGGGCTCCCTCACTCTTCACAGGTGCACAGTTTTCAACTACTGTACCATAAGTTAGTTAACTGGTTTCCTGAGGTTGGACACTACATTTTTGTTGTTATAAATAATGTAATGAATAACCACGTGCATATGTGATTTAGCACACAAAATGCACATGCAAATACAAATATAAATATATTTTCAAGATAAATTCCTAGAAATGGAATTGCAGGGGAAAAGGAAGCAGAGTTTTAATTTTATAAGACATCACCCCAGGGTGCCTGGGTGGCTCAGTCACTTGAGCATCCAACTTCGGCTCAGGTCATAATGTCAGGGTTTGTGGGTTTGAGCCCTGCGTCAGGCTCTGTGCTGACAGTGCAGAGATCGCTTCAGAATCTCCATCTCCCTCTCTTGGCCCCTCCCCTGCTCAGGCCCTCTCTCTCTCAAATATAAACATTTAAAAAAGGAAAAAAAAAAAGATACTCTCCGTTTTCTCCAAGGAGATTAAACTCCTCTCTCTAGCTGTCTATCTCCCCACATTGGTCATTCTCTTTTGTTTTAAAGACTTCTTTGTAGACCAGTTTTGGGTTCATAGCAAAACTGAAAGGAAGATACAGAGATTTCCCATGTACCCTGTCCCTACATATATACAGCCACCCCCATTATTAACATCCCCACCAGAAAAGTGCATTTGTTACAAGTGTTGCTGAACCTACACTGACACATCATAGTCACCCCAAGCGCACACTTACATCAGGGTTCACCCTTGGTGCTGTATGCTTTAGAAGCCTGCACAAATGCAAAGCACATGTATCCATCATTATACTATCACACAGTAGTTTTTCACTGCCCTAAAATCCCCTGTGCTCCAATTACTCATCCTTCCCTTTCCCGAACCCCTGGCCACCACTGATCTTTCACTGTCTCCATAGTTTTGCCTTTTCCAGAATGTCTTATAATTGGAATTATATTTTCGGATTGGCTTCTTCCACTTAACATGGCCACTCATAAACTCCACTATTTTAAATATCTTAACAAAAGTATTTCAATTTTAGGTTTCTTATTCCTTTAAAACAATTTTTTTAATGTTCTTATTTATTTTTGAGAGAGAGAATGTGAGTGAGGGAAGGGGCAAAGAGAAAGGGAGACAGAATCTTAAGCAGGCTCTGAGCTGTCAGCACAGAGCCCAACGTGGGACTCGAACTCAGGAACCGCGAGATCAAGACCTGGATGGAAGTTGGACGCTTAACTGACTGAGCCACCCGGGCGTCCCTTACATTACTTACTCCTAACCACAAGTTACCAGTGCAAGCCCTGCACTTGGGAGTACCTTTTCAAATCTCTGGCACACACCGGGGCTTTGCACCAGTCACCTCTGGCTCTGTTCCTATGCATTTACACATTCAAGAAACTGAACAGACAGCAGGTTACAACCTTCACCTTAAACTGTGTCCAGTGCCTTTCTGCACAGAACTCTCAAAACCTTTCACATGTTCTCTTAGAACTTGTCAACAGTATTATTTCCACATCACCCATCATGAAATAAGCAAGACACAGACAGATCCCCCTCTTCTGACTCCTAACCCAGTACTGCTCCCAGTACAGTCCCGTACATTTGGTGATTAAATGAAAAAGACATGCCATTTTGTGGCACCAAGTCACAAATACTAGTTCCTGTTTGGGATCCTCCAGTTCTTCCACTTTTGCACTATCATTATCACTGCTAACATACTGAATGCAACGTGACAGATCCTGAGCTAACCTCACAAACATTTTACATACCCTACCCTCACTTATGTCTCACAACAGCCCTGTGGTGGAGTTCTTATCATCACTGCTATTTTACAAAGGAGGAAATCAAGGCTTAGAGGATCATGTAACTTAAGGGAATCATACAGCTACTAAGTATCGGAGCACGAATTTGCACCAGTGGATCTGTCTCCTAGCCCAAGCTCTTTAACCATGCCCTCCTACCTCCCAAACTACCATATTGCAATGAATGAACACTTCCTTCATGGCAGAGCTGCTCTACAGAACTTCTTGTGGTCAGAGAAAAACCACAAGGCGAATCTAGATTCATGTATCAGAATTTGGAGTTCTCAGAATCCAAGGTACAAACCTGCTCTTTCATTTTTATAAACTGGCTAAACTGACTGTACATGCCAGATTTTTAACAGCACACCAACAGAGGTTGAGGAAATTAGATATATTTCTGAGACTTCATTTAATTTGCTGAGTCACTGTATTCTTTAAACCTGTCTCATTCCAGCCTAATTCTAGGGCCACATCTCTGTTCCACTCTTCTGTCCTTGTTCCCCTTGTCTAGCACTCCCATGGGAAAGAAGGAACAAAACCCCTGTGCCCCACTGGTCAAGGTTACCCTGGGTTCCATGGACCCAAGATGACTGACACCAGGGTCCTTTGACTTCCCATGCCAGAGTTTAGATCTCTTTTCCTTGAATCACAATCAACTGAGAATTCCCAAGGTTATTCTGGGTTCATGTCCCCAAAACATTAAACACATTTAGCAATAAACTAATTTCTTCAGGGGTTGATGAACCATAGCCCAAAGGCCAAATCTGGCTTTGGCCTGTTTTTCTAAGCCAGGAGTGAGCTAGGAATGGTTTTTACATCTTTAAAGAGTTGTAAAAAATGAAGAATAATATATGACACAGACCACAGCAAAACCTATTTACTATCTGACCCTACACAGTTTGCCAACCCATGACCCAGCTGCTCTGAGAGGCACTGAACTCACGCCCCATCCCATGGTTCCACCCCACCCCTCGAGTTCATGTTTATGGGTGCCAGACTCCAGAACAGAGAACAGTAACGTAGCCAAACAAGTTATCTGGCCAAGACTAAACGATCCCCATGTAGATTCTCAGAAGTAAAGAGAAAGAGCAAGCAAACCACAGTTATCAAATAGAGTCCCAAATATCTTGCTGGATCAGCAGAACAGCCATTAAATCCGGAAGACTGGTTGGTGTCTTAGGCCCCATAACACAAACTTTGATCTCTGGAAATAGTATCAGAAAATCAGTCACTTCAGAGCTCTACCACACAATTCCCAGATGACTGTTCACTTAAGAGAAGATATCACTTTGCTTCACGTAAATATAACCATGACTCCACAAGCATGAGGTATTTACTCATTCTCCTGACTTCCACAGCTTTCAGCCAGACTCACTGAGAGTAATTTGGACCAAAGTTGCCCCAGGAACCCAAATGGTCCAGAGAAAAACAGAAGAACCAAGTAGTTCTGAGCCTTTTAGGAGGGAGGGTGGCTTCATCCTAGGAATGTGACAGAGCCCATCACTAAGTTACCTAAACTCTTCAAGCCATTGAATGGCAAATCTGGGACTTTAAGCCCCCAAATGACCCAATTTCCTGGGCTCCTCAGATCTGAGAGTGATGAGTTCATTCATTCAACAAATACTCAATGGGCACATTACTATGTCTCACACATTATGTCAGGCATTATTTAGTGCCTAGAGACAAGTGTTAAGCAAATAAGCATACACAAAGTCATAATTTCACACTTTGATAATTGTTAGCAAGGCAAAGATAATTCTGGGAAAGAAAATAACAGGTAACTTAATATAGGTCATCTAAACCAATTTTGATCCAATCACAAGTCAGAGACTATTATGATTCCTAACTGCAAAACCAAATACAGCTGAAACTGGAATAACAATATGGGTTTGAACTACATGGGTCCACTTACATGTGGATTATTTTCTGATACAATATTGTATTTTCCCTTATGATTTTCCTAATAACATTTTCTTTTTCTAGCTTACTTTTTTCTTTAAAAAAATTTTTTTAATGCTTATTTTATTTTTGAGAGGGAGAGAGAGAGAGACAGAGTGTGAGCGGGGAAGGGGCAGGGAGAGAGGGAGACACAGAATCTGAAGCAGGCTCCAGGCTCTGAGCTGTCAGCACAGAGCCCAATGTAGGGCTTGAACTCATGATCTGTGAGATCATGACTAGAGCCAAAGTCAGATGCCTAACTGACTAAGCCACCCAGATGCCCCTAGCTTACTTTTTAATAAGAATAGAGTACATGATACATGAACAAAATATATATCAACCAACTATTTATCAGTAAGGCTTCAGGTCAACAATAGGCTATAAGTCTGGAGAAGGTCGAAGTTACATGCAGATTTTGTCAGCGCCTCTACTGCCCAGGTTGTTTAAGGGTCAACTGCACCACGAAACTTCCTACTTCAGGAGACCATGACTACCAGAATATACCCAGAGGGATGCCACCACATATCAACTCAAAGGAAAAAAACACAGGGTTAATGCATTTTTCAAGCACAATGTCTGTCACATATTAGATCTCAATAAATGGTACGTACTACCATTCCATTAGGGTCAGAAGAAACCCAGAGTATTGTCTTCGGTTACAAATGCTAAACTTTAAGAGGGCTACAGAGAGGAAAGCATTTCAAAGTATGTCCTAAAACCCACATGCCAAAAAATACTACCTGCCTAGCAAGCACTAGGCGCTCAATAAAAAGGTTAGCTGTAAAGCATAGAAATGGGAATTAAAACACGATGGCCAAAAAAACCCTCCAAAAAACAAAACCAAAAAAAAAAAAACACCCCAATTTCTTTTATAAACCACTGTATTGGTGAAAATGAGAAATTACCCTCAAATACTGCTTGTTGGAGTGTAAAAATGGTACATCCTCTATGGAGAACAACTCAGAAAATGTGATGAGAATTTTACCCGCACATAACCTTAGCTCCAGCAATTCTACTTCTGAAAATTTATCCTCAAGATAAATTAGAACAGTAGTTCTCACCCCAAGGCCATTTTACACCTGACCACCTTCTCCCTCCCCCAAACATTTGGTTCACGTGCAGACATTTTTAGTTGTCACAACTTGGGATAGGGAGCTATTGGCAACTAGTACAGAGAGGTCAGGGATGCTGCTAAACATCCTGTAATGCACAGATCACCTCCTATGGGAAAGAATGATCCAGCCCCAAATGACAATGGTGCCAAGGTTGAGAAACCCTGTACTGATGCATATACAAAATGATGTGTGCAAGGTTACTGACTGTAGCACTGTTTGTAATATCAAAAGAAATGCCCAAGTCCATTAACAGAAGATACAATGGAACACTATTCATCTGTTAAAAGAAGAAAGACATTTACTTGTGTACAGATAAGAAACAATCTACTAGTTAGATGCAGAACAATGTTCAGAGTAAATACCAACTGTGAGAGAGGAAAAGGAAAAAATACATAGTTTGTATGTATTTGCAAAGATACACATCTCTGGAAACATACACACAAAATGGCTACAGTTGCCGCCTCTAGGAGTGGAAGGGAGAGGTCACTTTATCTTTGTGCTATTTTTAAAATTGTATTTATCAGGGCGCCTGGGTGGCTCAAGTGAGCCACCGACTCTGCATTTCGACTCTGGATTTCAGCTCAGGTCATGATCTCACAGTTCTGAGAATGAGCTCTGTGCTATCAGAGCAGAACGTGCTTGGGATTCTCTCTCCTCTCTCTGCCCCTCCCCCACTCATGTGCGAGCTCGCACTCTCACCCTCTCAAAACTAACAAACTTAAAAAATGAAAAAAACTTAAAAAAAATAAAAATAAAACTGTATTTATCATTTTAAACAGGTAATAGTGCTGTGTGAATTTAATGTCAAATGTATTAGAGTAGTGGAGTACAAGAAATTTGCTTGAATAGTAAACTAGGGCCTAGGAGGAAATGTACAGTGTTTCCAAGGAAACAGGGAGTGCTCAGAGCCACTATGCTGAAGTGAACCTGAAGTGCTAAAAAACCAAGAATACACATACAGCAGACATTAATCCTAGATAAAATAAATGGTTCAAAACAAAGCCAAGATACAGTTAAAGGATAACTCAATTCACTAGAAAGAAGACAGTAATATGTGGTCAGTTTCAGGGTCTTGGTCTTAAGTAAAGTTGTTATGACCTTAAGTACTTTCCCCTTGCCTACAAAGGGCTAACTTGAGTTGGAACTGGGTAACAAGTAACATCCTACCAAGTTCTCCCAAGGCAACATTAAGTCTTCCAAGCTGGAAAAGGAAAAAAAAAAAAAAAAAAAAGAACAAAGGAAACAGGATATTTTGATATTCTGGGGCAATCAGCCTAAGAAAGAACAATGTGATTTGCTGGGGTTTTATGACCAAGACGTCTCAGAACACTGCTCTGAGAGCTCATTTCAGAAATGGCACTTTTACATTTGAGTATTGTGTATGTAACTGGAAGCAACTTCCTTGCCTTTTGTTTTTTAAATCTTTTTGTCTGGTTTATTTCACTAGGCATAATTATTCTGAGGAATCACTCATGTTGCTGCACACATCAACATGTGTGCAGCAACATTCCTTTTTACTGCTGAGCTACAGTCCAATGTATGGCTATACCACATTTGTTTATCCATTCACCTACTGACAGGCAACTCGGTTGTTCCCCTTTGGGACTGTCACAAATAAAGCTGCTATCTACAAGTCTTTGTATGGATAGACATTGTAATTTCTCTTGGTAAATAACCTAGGAGTCGAATGACCGAGTCTCAAGTAGGTGTGTATTTAGCTGCCAAACTGCTTTCTAAGCTGGCTGTACCATTTTGCACTCTCACCAGCCATGTATGAAAGTTCCATTTGCTCCACAACCTTACCCACACTTGACAAGATGAGTCTTTTTAATTTTAGACATACTAATGGATGTGAGGTGGTAACTCATAACTTTAATTTGCCCTAAGGACCAATGACACTGAACATCTTTTGTGCTTATTTACCATCCATCTGCCTTGGTGAAGTGTTGAATCTTTTGCCTATTTTTTATTAGGTTATTTTATTACTAAGTTTTGCTATGGGCTATTTTTTTAAAAAACCAAGCTTTCCCCACCCCTCACCCCCAAAAACTAAACAGTGTTATTTGAAATTAGAAAGCATTATTACCGGACTACACACTTAAACATTGTGAAGATGGTTTTAAAAAAAGAGAGAGAAGTTTGATCCCACAGACAAAAAATAAATAAAAAAAATAAAAAATAAATAAAAAGAGAGAAAGCGTTTCATCACAAAGGTACAAAATTTGTGGACTGGCAGACTTCTTTGTTCAATGTGCCACACATTTGAAACAATCCTAACTACACTAAAACATGAAACAAAAAAACGAATGATCACAACCACAAACTCTATTTTAACCTCAGAACAGAGTATTACTAAGAACCTAAAATGCTTTCTCTTTATGTTCAGCTGACAGTGATCTGCACTGTCCCACACAGCAGCCACTAACCACACAGAACTCTTGAGCTCTTGAAATGTGGGTAGTCCAAACTGAAATGTGCTGTAAAGTACACACTAGATTTAAATGACTATGAAAAAAATGAATGTAAAAGACCTCATTAGTAATCTGTATATTGATTATACATTGAAATGATATTCTGGATCATTTTGGTTAAATAAAATATATGATTATAATGATTTTCATGTGTTTCTTTGTCCTTTTTTTTAAAGTGGCTACTACAAAATTTAAAATTATGGGGGCGCCTGGGTGGCTCAGTCGGTAAAGCATCCAACTTTGGCTCAGGTCATGATCTCACAGTTCGTGGGTCTGAGCCCCGCACTGGGCTCTGTGCTGACAGCTAGAGCCTGGAGCCTGTTTTGGATTCTGTCTCCCTCTCCCTGCCCCTCCCCTGCTCATGCTCTCCCTCAAAAATAAACACAAAAAACATTTAAAAAATAATGCATGTGGTGTGTACTTTACTGGATAGCACTGATCAAAAACTTTTAAGCAGACCCTGAAAATAAAATATGTCTAACTGGTAAAGAAAAAAATATATATACATATAATATTTTTTCCTTCCCCATTGTTTTGTGGTGTGAAGAAAATGGTAGAGTGGAGGAGCTTAGAATTGGAACTCAGGAGTCTTTCTGGCTAAGGGTTCAGGCACAGCTGTTACTATCTGGTCTGTAACTCATTCAGCTTCCGTGGATTTAAATTTCCTCACCAGTTTTTTGGTATTTTAATTCAAAACGTCAACAGAAATTTATTAGGCTCCTTCTTACAAAGCATTATTCTAATACTGCAGATCTTAGGCTTACAGTCTAAAAGGAAGTACAATCCAAATACACTAACAACTACTCCAGAAGGCAAATTAAAAGAGTGCCCAGTGAAAGGAGACAAAACCCTGTGACTGGGTGACAGGTGTATATGTGTGCCTGTGTTTTAAAGGAGAGACAGCACCTTTAAAGAGTTAGGAAAAACTCCAATCTTCGTAACATTCCTACCAACTCTAAACTTCTGTGCTTTTAAAAAGCATTCTTCATGCTATAGTAAGTATTTTGTAGTTTAGTGATAACATGTAATTGATGATATTTGGTCAAGTCCTCCCTTGAGCATAATGATACAGAAAGAAGTAAATGACAGGCTATAATCAGGTTCTACTTTACTTGAAGAAACAATTTTACAATATATTTCAACCAGGGTCAAATCATCTCTAGCTTCTATCTCCAGAAAGCAAGAAATCTATAATAAGATGTAACATTTTGTGATGTACACATAGATAAATGTTTTTTTCTTCAGCAAAAACCATTTTTACCAGGCTAGAATCCTAACTAACCACTGCACTTTCTGAAGCCACAAACACAAAAAACCCCACACAAAACATAAGATTTCTCCCCACACCCATGTCTTTATGGGTAATGATTTACCAACACACCCAGATACTGCTATTTAACTGGTTATTTCCAAAAGCTGGATGAGCATGACAACCACTGCATTTAGGTCACAAACTAACAAAAGTCCATCCTGAAAATAATTTATAAATAACTATGTCACATTACAGAACCTAAATTTATAAGCAAACTCTATATGACCTCTAAATACAAAGATTCCTTTATTCACAACATTCTTTGGAGGTACAATATCCCCTCCAACTTTAAGGGTGGAGATTGGGGTACAAGTAGAGTTTACCGGTCTTTCTGAAGATAAGAAAACTTAACAGCACAGAGTGTGCTAAGAAATGCATACCATTGTTTTATTTAAAAAACAAAAACAAAAACCAAAAAAAGTGCCTAATCCATGTTAGATCCAGCCTAGGATTCTTATCTGTTAATAGCAAGAAAGGATGCTTCCAGGAAGGGTGCTATCTTCTCTTTGTCATCAAGAGCAAAATTTCAGGATCGAATACCGAATCATCCCAGTTCCCCTTAGTTACCCTTTTCTTAAATAGCTGTGAATGTTGTCTACATCTTTTTTAAGCTTGTTTCTACTCTCAGTCTGGTATTCCCCTTCTAAGGTCAGAATTTTCCCATGCTTCCTAAAAGCTGTGATTAGAATTTCTCATCTGTCCCATATCTAAAGAAGTATTTACGTATATTTATTTATTTATTTATTTATTTGGAGAGAGACAGACAGAGAGAAGGAGAGAGAGAGAAGACTCCCAAGCAGGCTCCATGCTGTCAGCACGGAGTCCAATGTGGGGCTAGAACACACAAACCATGAGATCACAACCTGAGCTGAAATCAAGAGTCAGCCGCTCAACTAACTCAGCCACCCAGGCGCCCCTAGTTTAAGAAATATTTTAAGACAGATCCCCTAGCTTCATTATTCTGGAATTTGATGGAAAAGTTCATATTAACCCATCCAAAGCCTTCATTGTAAGAGTTTTCAGTTACAGCCCTTCTACACATTTTCCTCTCCTGAAAGATACAACTTTTAAAGGCAAGGACTATGGTACAGGAAAAAGGAGACTGAATGTAGAGTTGGGAGAGGTTTCCAGACTCAGGACTCTTATTCCTGTAGATCTGGACAAGTCACTGAACCTCTATGGACTCTTGGGTGGCATCAGAAATGAAGAAGTTAGACAACATGATCTGGAAGTTCTCATCCAGATCTGAAAGACTTTTTGTTTCAACCTGTCCTCCAGCAGCTTCATCATTTTAGATACTCTTTTTTGGCCCCTCTCCAATGCTTATGTATTTCTTAGTCAAAGGACTTCCAATAGAATATGTCCCCAAAAAGTACATTATGACTTTATACAACAGTAAGATTTTTATTTTGAATCCCAAACTACTTTTGACATCAAGGATTTATCCCAGAGCTTGCCAGTTGCGGGGGGGGGATGGATAGGGATGTGGATGGGACAGACTTAACGTAAAGATCAACTGTTGGGGCTGGATGATGAATACATGCTGGTTTATTATTCAGCTATTTTTGTATGTCTGAAATTCTCCATAATACAAAGTTGGAAAAAAAAAATCACTATCAAAGTGAGAGAAGAATGGCATTATTACAGAACTCTTTCCTACAGTCTCTGGCATAGGATAACTGCCTTCACACCATTTCCCTTGGGTTGAGACAGAATCGACAGGATACGAAACTAAGAGAGGCACTCAAAGTTCAGCCAAAATTAAGGAAAATGAACCAGAAAGGAATTGTTCTCAAGAAGGTTATCACTGAGAAGATCCATGGCACGGAGGGCACGAGCAGTGAGAGGCACTTAGATCTAGTACAGTAATGAACTTGTTTCCACAAAGCTATACCATATGTTTCATGCGGGAGATTTTCCCTAAACTTTTAAACAGCGAAAGTTAAAACCCTATGTGAAACGGAAGTGAGGAAATAAACCCTCTGGTAGGAGGATGCCTTGCAGGACATGAAATCAAAACGGAAAGGCAAGGGATTTCGGGGGTTAGGGAATTCTAAAGAAAGAAAAATGGGTTCCTTTGGAGACCAAGCGAGGAGAATATCAATCCCGGGGAAGCCAAAGTACCTAAGAAAAGAAATCACAGGTGAAGGCGCTTCCTCGTGATCTCTACTACCCCCCACCCCCCTTCAGCCCTCCCAGGCTCCACTCCTCCACGCTCGGGGTGCGGACTGCGGAGCACCTGGGATGCGGGCGAACTCCGAAGAGCCCATTCGGAGAGGAGCCTGCCGGAGCAGGGAGTGGAGGGACCAGCCCAGCACCGGCCTCTGGGAGGGCTGGGCGCGGGCTCCGGGGCGCTGTGGCGGGACGGCAGGACGGCGCGGCCAGCGCCCGGGGAGGGGCGCGGACTGTTCCACTGCGGGCGAGGGGGCGGAACGTTCCGACCGGCTGGGAAACCCCAGGAAGCGGCAATGGTGCCTCCTGACGCCGGAGCGGCGTAGGGAGGGTGTCCCCGGCCCTCAGGCCCCTCGCTGAGCTCCTCGCCCCGAACCCCCCGGCCCGTTGTCGGCTCCCCTGGGGCCAGTGACCTTCAGGACGGGGGATAATTCGGTCATACTCACCGACCGCGAGGCTCCGGGTCTCCCAGTCCCTCCGTGAACGATCCCTCCCGCCCTTGGCCGCCGCCGCCGGCCAAGGCGTGCGTAAAGACGTGCGCGCGCCCGCCCTTTGTCTACGCCGCTTTGACGTGACCCCTCGCGTCCCATCCCCACCCCTCCCGCCGTTTAATCTCTCGCCCAGCACCCGAGCGCCGGGCGCGCGCCGGGCGGGGGCCCCGAGAGGCGGGGCGGGGGACAGGGCGCCTCGTCACCTGCCCACGGCCGGGCGCGCCCGGGCGCGCCCGGGACCGACAGAGGCGCCCCCTGGCGGGCCAGCTGCCGTTACCTCGGGCTGGCCCGGAGCCGCGGAGGCTGGTACTGTGCTTCCAGGGTCCTGGTCGCCTGCCCCTCATTGTGGCGCGCATCCCCCAGGATTCCTGCTCTGATAAGGGGCTGCGCTTCCTAAAAGGGAGTCTCCACGTTTCTGAGCTGTGCCCGGGCCTGAATACTGGCTACTTCATTTCCCCGAGGTGCGCTCGTATAGATTCTAAAGAGAGTGAAATCAGCCCTGATCAGCAAGAAGAGGCTTGCGTCACTAAATTATCTTGTCATCTTGGGGCTGTTGGGAGTATTCGGTGAGATACAGTTCTGGATGTAAAGAACGTAGCCCGAGGCCTGGAATGCTCAAGAAACATTAGCTGCCATTACCGTCACTGCCAGCACCACCACCACCACCACCACCACCATCATCATCATCATCATCGCCATCATCAGTATCATCCCTGAGTCTCATCTGTCTTACTAGTGAAGCCAGGGAGTTCAAGGGGTTGGTAAGGATGATTTCCGTGTTCCCTCGCAGGTGTAACTCTCCAACGTCTACTTCAATTCGGCAGGGATCTCTCCGCTGAAGTCTAGCTCGTGCCTGCTGGACTTTGCCTGTGTATTTCAAACCATCTCTTGGACTTCAAATGCCTAACCCAAGTGTATCATCTTCCCTAAAGTGGATTCTTCTTAGAAAAAAAAAAAATTAACCCTTCTTTTTGCTCTTAAAATACATTTTTGCCTCCAAAAGCAGCCCTCCCTCCCCCGCCCCTTCATTCTTTATACTATTGTCAGATTGCCATTCCCTGCTAAATAACCTAATAATAAATCTTCAGGATAAAGTCCACATCCTTAGACCTCAAAATCTGACTGTAAGAATGATGGCTGTGCTCCAAAAACACTCATCCCCACACCTGTTTGGGTCTTATCACATATTTGTGAACTCAATCATTTATCTGTTCATTTAACATACCTTCATTTGAGCCCTTCCTATATGGCCAGTTTTTGCCAGGGCCCCAATGATACAAAGTTGAATAATGCATGGCCATGTCAAATCTTCCACTAGATTAAATTCCATAAAAGAATACTGGACATCATACATTTTTGTGTCCTCCTCAGTGCCAGGGCTAGAGTTGTAAAGTGGCCACCACCATCTTAAATGCTCTTGGGTTCTTATATCTGGTCTCCTTTCCTGCCCCCAGAACCGGTCAAAACTTGGAAGTAGTCTGTTATTTGTTCTGCTTTTGTGTATTCATGTTTACATTTTCTTACAATTCTTGCCATATATTACAGTTCTTTCTATACAATAATTTTGAAATTAAAAAATGTTTCACACATTTTAGAGGCTCAACACAAATGGTATTGATTGATTCTTTGCCCAGCCAAATAGTAGACTCAGTTGTATCAACACACAAGAGCATGCACATATTCACTGGCACGTTCTTTAAACTTCAGTGCAGGAAGGCAATCAAACCTCCTTTTGAAGAGGGAGCCAATAAGAACTGGGTTAATATGGTTTCCTCAGTCTCCAGAGTTTTGTTTGCAGAGGTCAATGATCTGGGCACATGTCTATCTTACTCATTTCTAGGCAGAAGAGTACAAATGGGAGAGATAAAATGAGCAAGTAATGCTTGAAGAGTTAGACACAAAGTAGGTTTATCTACATGGAAAGCCCATTGCCTATACCATGACTAGACTTACATCCAACACTAAATTACTTGTCATGGTGAATTTGGACTGTCTTTAGATTGTTGAGGTATTTACTGGAATGAAAATACTCTTTTAATACAAAAACTAGGTGAGTAATCTTTTTTTTTTTTTAATTTTTTTTTCAACGTTTATTTTATTTTTGGGACAGAGAGAGGCAGAGCATGAACGGGGGAGGAACAGAGAGAGAGGGAGACACAGAATCGGAAACAGGCTCCAGGCTCTGAGCCATCAGCCCAGAGCCCGACGCGGGGCTCGAACTCACGGACCGCGAGATCGTGACCTGGCTGAAGTCGGACGCTTAACCGACTGCGCCACCCAGGCGCCCCTAGGTGAGTAATCTTAAAAGCCTGATGAAGCTTGATAGTCCATTCAAAAAGAGGGACTACAGTGTTCAAGTTTTCAGTGAGAGTTTTAACAACCCCCGTGTCATTCTGACTTTGAGCTAATTTCCCAATATGTGGGACTTTTGATTTCAGCACAGGTCATGATCTCACGGTTCGTGAGATCAAGTCCTACATTAGGGTCTGCACTGACAACATGGAGCCTGCTTGGGATCTCTCTTCCTCTCTCTTCACTCCTCCCCTGTTTGCACGCACACACTCTCTTTCTTTCTCTCGGAATAAATAAACATTAAAAAAAAGATACTCTTTCCCCCCAGTAGAATAATCCCATAAGTGTGCTGTATAACTTCTCTCCCTTCCACGGATACCTTTTCACGTAAAAGCCTTTGACATTAAGAGGTGAAACACAAATATTTACTAAACAGCAAAATCAGTGCTCATTTCCAAGCACCAAGAGAAAAAGACAAATTAAGCAAAAGGTGTTTTCTTTTTAAAATTTGTTTTTAATCATAAAATACACCTAAAATATACCGTCTTAACCATTTCTAAATGTCCAGTTCAGTAGTGTTAAGTATATTCACATTTTTGTACAACCGATCTTTGCAAATTTTTCATCCTGAAAAACCAAAACTTCTATCCATTATACAAAAACTCCCATTCCCTCTCTGCCCCAGCCCTAGGCAACCACCATTCTACTTCTGTTTCTGAGTTTGATTACTCATACCTCATACTCCTATCTAAGTGAAATCATACAATATTTGTCTTTTTGTGACTGGCATATTTTGCTTAGCAAAATGCCTTTCAGGTTCATCCATGTGCATCAAAATTTCCTTTTTTTTTTTTTTTTAAGTATTCAACCTTAAATGTCCTGTTGTATGTATATACAACATTTACTTTACCCACTCATCCATTGATGGGCATTTGAGTTGCTTCCATCTTTTGGCTATTATGAATAATGCTGCTGTGAATATGAATGTAAAAATATCTGAGATGCTGCCTTCAATTCTTTTGGACCTATTCCCCGAAGTGGGATTGCCAGATCATGTTGTAATTCTATTTTTAATTTTTGGGGGAACCACTACTTGTGATGCCCTTCTTTGCTATAGGAGTTGTGAAGTTGGGAGGAGAGATCCAGTGATATAAATCTGAGAGTCATCAGAATATGGCTGATACACATGCTGGATTAGATCAATACAAGAACATTCTGACTTAGGAAGCAGGGACTTTGCAGTTAAGAGCAAAATGAAGAAGAAAGAAGTTTTTCAGTCTGCGTCCACACTGTGGTCCTCAGCTTGAAAATTCACAGACCCAATGTTGCCAATTCACAGCAAGATAATCTGGTTCTGGGAACTGATTTGTGATAATCAAAGCTACAGGAGACACTGATGAAAGTGGCTCATTTATTAACTAGGTGGATAATTGAAAATGCCAAATTTACTGGAATAATAGAATCCATAGGTCAGTTCATACCCTTAGCAGTAGCACCGTCTACTTGGGAGACCAAATCAACATCAATAGGTTGATGATAAAGTTTTTTAAAAAAGGAAAAAGGAAATGTATTACTTTAAAGTCTTTGGTGACATTATATACCCCCAAAGTTGTACTTGTATAGAGTTCTATCTGTCAAGCAACCAAAAACAGTTGGCCAAGCAGAACATCTCCTCCTCTTTGCCCAGCTCTCCATTTTCTAAAATCCACTCCCACTGGCCATTATCACCTCCATTAAAACAATGGCTACCGGGGCACTGAGTGGCTCGGTCGGTCGGTTGAGGTTGAGCTTCCGACTTCTGCACAGGTCATAATCTCACAGTTCCTGAGTTTGAGCCCCACATCGAGCTCACTGCTGTCAGCGCAGAGCCCACTTCAGATCCTCTGTCCCCCTCTTTCTCTGCTCCTCTCTCGTTCATACTGTCTCTCTCAAAAATAAACATTTAAAGAGAAAAAACAAAAAAATAAATAAAAACAAAATAAAAAACAACAAACAAACAAACAAAACCATGGCTGCCTTCCTGAGCCTCCCAGGGAAAGAAAATGGGAGTTGCCAATTACCGTAACAATAATTCAAAAGCCTAGTGGCAATCGCATATATAAACAAGACCACTAAAGCTAACTGAAATGTAATTTTTGGCAAACCTCTAATCTTTTAGGTCCTCTCTTTAAAGGTGAATTCCAATAAGATGCTTTCTCTGATCTCTCCCTAGGGGCTCATTCTCCGTGTGTGTGTGGGGGGGGGGGTGTCCTTTTTTTCCCCTTCACATGTTTCTAACACTGTCTGGGTGCCTCGAACAGTATTTATTTTTATTGATTATCTGTGTGTCTGGTTCCGCTCACAGGACTGTGACTTTTGTTTTACTCATCTCTTTATCCCCCCAAATTAACATGATGTCTGGCACATAGTGGTTGCTCAATAAATGTTTGCTGAATGAGTAAAAACTACATGACGACTACTATAAACTAAACAAATTATGCATGTGTATAATAAAATCATGAAATGAATGAAGTAGTACTTAACACATGGAATTTGGTAGACAATACAGGGTGTGTGTGAGAAAAACAGTAAAATGGGGCACTGAATGGAAAAATTACCGACATAGGAAACGTTATCATAAATCAAACCAGTTTATGTTAGTCTGGATGTTTGAAAGGGCGAAAGAGTCCTGGGCCATTTTTGTTTTTATGAGATTATCGTTACAAAAAAACCAAAAAAACAAAAAAAAACCCCAAAAAACAAAAAACAAAACAAAAAACCTTACAGGATTACAATTGTAGCATATAGTACATGTGTGTATTTCCAAAATTAACAATTTTAAAGAAAAAGGGGCAAAAAACCAGTTATGCTTTTTGTAAGATATGGCTTTATAAAAATATCAAATATTAATTCAGTAGAGTACTTGGTGATCTGGCAATGAAAGATCTGATCAGCATCTTTTTTTTCAATCCTGTTAGCTGTCTCTGTGGTTGTAGGAGTAACAGCATTGGAGCTAATATCAAAAGTCT
The DNA here is from genome assembly GCF_014898765.1 of Herpailurus yagouaroundi. NCBI lineage: Eukaryota > Metazoa > Chordata > Mammalia > Carnivora > Felidae > Herpailurus > Herpailurus yagouaroundi. The sequence continues at coordinate 2,967,403 of NW_024412376.1, forward strand.
AGATTCCAGGCCCCCTACACTGTGAGAGACCTGACCCATCTGGTCCTCCAAGACTTCCCTACTCCAGGGGTAGACCCTGACTTCAGTTGTATTTTCTTAAAGGCTCATCAATAAGATTCCAGAAACCCTACTTTCATGGGAACTATATTACAACACATTCAAGGGGTAAGTCACCTTTATAGCTGACTACTCGTTTTTTCTGTTGATTCTTACCAGCTTTAATTTCAGAGACCCACCCCCAGTCTTGACAGCATACCCTGTGCAGATGGCCCACCCTCTTTGTGATCATCTCTTAATAAGCCAGACATAGAAGCCTGGGTACGGAGGCGGAGGAAACAGTGTCAATAGCGTCCCTTATCAGATGAGGAAGCTGCAGCTGTGTTCTCACTGCCCCAGGAAGCTTGGGGGTTGGCTCCTTCTATCTTTACCCCTTTAACCTCCTGGCTGGTTTAAAAAAAATTTTTTTTTAAATGTTTTATTTATTTTTGAGACAGAGAGAGTCTGAGCATGAGCAGGGGAGGAGCAGAGAGAGAGAGAGCGAGACACAGAATCTGAAGCAGGCTCCAGGCTCTGAGCTGTCAGCACAGAGCCCGACGCAGGGCTCAAATTCAGAGACTCAGGGCTGGAACTCACAGATGTGGGGCTCCAACTCACAGAGTGAGAGATCATGACCTGAGCGGAAGTTGGATGCTCAACTGACTGAGCCACCCAGGCGCCCCAGACCACCTGGCTGTTTTACATGGAGGGATTGGGGTTGGGGGAGGACCTCTAGGGACCAAAATAAACAAAGTCAATGTTGCTTGTTCAACCAAGAAGTCAAGGACAAAGGAGATAAAGATTTTTTTTTTAAAAAAAACAACACTTTTATTTAAAATTTGTCATCTATGAATGATAATCTGAGAGAATGAACAATCTCTGAAAAGAGGGTAAAATCTCTCAAAGACTAAGGATCTCAGAACATTATGTAATGAAGCTGGGAACATACTTGGCACAAATATTCATTATTTCAACCCATATGTCTTGAGTGTCTCAGGGGTGGCCAACAATGTACCTGGCAGTCCTATCCCAGCCTTCCCAGGCCCTGAGGGAAGCAAGCAGTTCAGTAAGCAGCTTCAATACAGGGGGATAAAATACAACAGGGAAAGTGTGTGTGTAAGGGGGGTGGAGGCAAATAGGAACACAAGTCTGGCAACTGGGTCTAGGTAAATTACACTTTAAAAATGTACTGAATAGTTCATAATGTCTGTTTTTTCAGTACATTTATTTTGAGGTAGACAGAGTTTCCCCAGACTCTTATCTGCTGGAGAGGGGGAAAGGTCAGGTGTTTAAGCGATGAACCGCGAAGATGCTTTAGCAAACATTTTTGGGGGGGGGGCAAAAGTTGAAGTTGCCAGACGATTTTGAGTTACCAGGAAAATAGCCACTTCTAGAATGAGAGAAAGTAAAAGCTTATTTCTGTGCCGCATCTCTATCTTCAAGGTAAAGAACTCCTCCTGACCTCACCCACACACCCACGCAGTCCTTACAGACCCTCTCTGCCAGGCCTTTTAAAGAATTACATGTAAAAGCTTTATGTACATTAATTCTGTTCCACACTCCAAAGGCTCTCTTCCCAGCAAAGGGTAAAGGGTGCCGTTGCCAGCATCTTCCTGAAGGAAATATCACTTCTGTGAGAAGTGAGCCTGCCAGGAGAGAAGGATACAAAGCATTCAAGGCCTGGGTCAGGGGGAGGAGAAGGGAGGGCTAGCATTTGCCGCGGTCCTGTTTCCCCACTATGAATTCGGAAGCAAACACAGTCTGGGTAAAGATCCTGGAGGGAGAGGAAACGCTCACAACCTGGGCAACAAAACCAAGCTTTGCCTGCGCAGAAAAAATAATCGAGAGGGCTCAGCCTGTGGGCCCTCGGAGAGTTCAGCTTCATTCTGAGGAGCAGGACTGGGAACTAGGCGCCAAGCAATGGTTTTGGCCTTGGTTCTTGTCCCCCAAGAGCTTCCGAGCAAGCTCTAAGGAGAAGCAGACCCGGAGAGTGCCCTCAGGGCCCGGGGATCCAGCGGCCTCGCCATCTGGAAGGCGAAGCTGTCCGTCTGACGTCTGCAAGGACCTGTCGTGTGAACACAGGACGCTTCTTGGAAGGAGTCCCAGGCGTCAAAAATGCTGCTCACCTGCACTGGAAAGCCAGCGCGCGCGCGCACTGTGCCTCCCGGCAGCCCCCCGCCCCTTGCCCTGTGCCCTGCTCCCCGCACTCGCTCCCGGCCTGCGGGCGCCTCCGGAAGCTCCGAGAGCCGCCCAGGCGCGCGGAGGCGGGGGGTGGGGGGGGGGTGCTCAGGTGATTGGGGGCAGTGCGGGGCGCGGGAAGCTGGTGGCGCGACACGAACCCTCCTCGGAGTCTCCGCCTACAGCGTCCTCAAACACGAGCACGGATGTCAACGAAAGCCCCGCCGTGTCCGCAAACACCACTTGCTTCTTGGGGCTCTGCGGTTTAGGAGGTCTTGCCAGACAGGAGCGGAGGGACCGCGGGGGCTGCAGGGGCCGCAGGGGCCGCTGCTGGGAGGTGCTGTGGCTGAGGCCGAGGTGCATGGGGGCGGTACGCAGAAGCCAGGCCTGCCGCGCGGGGACCTTTGGCAAACCGGGAAGGACGTTCTGAGGACGGGGCAGAAGGCCCTGGCGTTCTCCACGGCAGCCCAGCCCGCCCTTCCTCCTCCCTGCCACGTCACTGCACCTCTTCTCCCTCGGGGTCCCCTGCCTGCAGATGTCTGCAGAAACCGGGTCGAAAGCAGCACCGGCAAGCAGTGGCAGTGGGCTGGGCGCCGAGGGAGAGCCGGTCGGTTCCTGGAGACAGGGGCACTTACCCTACGTAGCTCCAGGCAGCAGCTCCTTTTCTCTGAGACCACTTTCCTGGCAGGAGCTATTTATGTGCCCTTGACCCCTAGAGAGCCAGCAGGCCGGGGTGCACTGGCCCCTGGGAGGCAGCCAATCAGAAAGGCCTTTCACGTGGGACCCACTGGGGGAAATGAAAAGGATGTGACAAGAAGTGTGACTCAGGCACTTTGCCCTGGGCCGCCAGCCCTCTGCCCCTGACCGGGCACCCTTAGGCGTAACGTCACGCTTGGGTTGTCTGTAGTTGTGGTCTGCGCTGAGGAGAGAGGCCGACCAGGAAGCAGACATACTCCAGGGAAGAGAGGGTTCCCACACGCTGCATGTCGTTTCCCCAGGGGGGTGGGGGTGGGAACAGACTGTGCCTCTCCCTCCGCACCTCTATGCAGTGACATACTGCCCACTTTGTGGCCTCTCTTAGCCCCACGTCATGGTTTCTTCCCAGCCACACTTCTGCCACTGCCTTCTTTCTGTGTTTCTGTTTCTGTGTTCATTTACTGCTCTGTACCCCTGTGGGGTGTGTGTGTGTGTGTGTGTGTGTGTGTGTGTGTGTGTGTGTGATCCAGAGAGAGGAGGGTCACTGGGTGGGGCACTCATTGGCCAATATAGCTCCTACAGGGCCCTTGGGCTCAGACCTCTGGTTCGGTCAGTTGTGGACAGAGTGACAGGGTCACAGGACACAAAGCACCTCCATAAGGAATCCCACCTGGTGTGCGTCCATGGCACTCCGGTGCTGGACGCGTTCCTGTTGTCTCAGGTGATGGACAGCTTTCCTCATGTTCTTACCCCTAGCATCCTGCTCAGTCTCCTTTGCAGACCACTGTATTCTCTCTATCCCTTAAATCTTTTTTTCAAAAATTTTAAAATGTTTATTTATTTTTGAGAGAGAGCAAGAGAGAGAGAGAGAGCGAGAGAGAGAGAGAGAGAGCATGAGCCAGGGAGGAGCAGAGAGAGAGGGAGACACAGAATCCGAGGCAGACTCCAGGGTCCTTGCTCTGAACTGGCAGCCCAGAGCCGGCAGCAGGGCGGAACACACCAACTGTGAGATCATGACCTGAGTGGAAGTCGGAGGCCCAACCCACTGGGCAAGCCAGGTGCCCCTCTATCCCTTACATCTTAATTCACCCCAAGTCCTCAGCCCTCTGCATTTTCACTTTCCATAAAACCTTGGATTGTGAGTAACTTGTTCTGCGAGTATTCCTCAAGATGAGTAAACATTTCTAATAAATTTTAACTTGATAAACGAGCAATGTCTGGCAGTACAAGTGGTACCTGACGCGGAAGTCCCATGATTACAACCGAGCCAATGGTTCTTGAAATTTGCTTTGATATGCAAGTGCTTTGGATTATAAGTATGTTTCTGGAACAAATTATGCTCGCAAAGCAAGGTTTTACTGTATACCTTTTCCTTGGAGATCTTCATCCAATTTTGAGTTATTCAATTACTTTCATATGCTAAATACCACATCTGTATATAGCTTAGACTCCCCCCACCCCTGTACACCAGACTCCTAGATAATGGTTCTACTTTTGATCTGGGTGGTGGGACCACAGGTGAGTTCCCTGTGTAATTTTCTGTACCTATGTTCTACTTCAATCAAAAGTTAAAAAAAAAAAAAAAACTTCAAGAAGGTAAATTGTTAATTATATGTTGGTTTGGAGATTTGGTTCTTTCAAAAATGGCCTCGGAATGAATATATATAAAGGCAACATGTATTTTTCACTTAATATATATGGCAGTGAACCTCTTTTCATATTATAGATGTGACTCATTTTTCATCCATGGTACATGGTATTCCATTGTATGGGTCCACCATACTCTACTACACACATTTAGGTGATTCTCAATTTTTTTTTTTTTTGCTAATAAAATGGTGCAGTTAAAACTCTTGCATACATACATTTGTTTACATGTGTGAGAATTTCTCCATGACAGATACTTAAAATGAGGACTGTTAGTTCAGAGGGTGCGTGCATTTAAAATTCTGCTGGTACCACCAAACTGCCTCCAGAAAGGCTGTGTAAGTTTCTAATTTTACCAGTAACCTTCAAGAGTTGCCCTATTTCCATATCTCCGCCATCACTAAAATGATCACATTTTAAAATATTTTTCAATATGATAGGTGAAAAACAATATGTCATGATTGTTTTGATATTTTTTAAAAGAAAATGACATGTAGTATTTTCATATATTTACTTGCCATTTCCAGTTCTTCTCAGTTAAGTGCATAGTCAAATCTTTTGCCAATTTTTACAGTAAGCCATTTGTATATTTTTAAATGAAGTAGTAGTTCTTGGGTTAATAACATTGGCACCGTGGGCTATCTATCTGGAAGAAAATAAAGGTAGACCACTACTCCACACCAAACTAACTGAAGACGTTAATTTAAAAGTGATATAACTCTAACCCTAACCCTAACCCTAACCCTAACCTTTTGGGATGAGCACTGGGTGTTGTATGGAAACCAATTTGACAATAAATTTCATATATTAAAAAAAAAAAATAAAAGTGATATAGGGGCGCCTTGGTGGCTCAGTTGGTTAAGCCTCTGACTCTTGGTTTCTGCTCAGGTCATGATCTCACAGTTTCAGGAATTTGAGTCCCGTATTCAGCTCCCTGCTGATAGCACAGAGCCTGCTGGAGAGTCTCTGTCTCTTCCCTCTCTGCCCCTCCCCCATTCACACTGTCTCTGTCTCTCTCAAAATAAATAAACATAAAAAATTAAAAAGAGGGCTATAAATTATAAGGAAGAGTTATAGGAGAGTATTGGTATATTTTGGGTAGGAGACATTCTGCATGGTTAAACCATAAGCAAAATCAACAAACAAGAGACTGGGAAAGTGTGTTTGTAAATATTGGACCACCCAAGGTCATGTTACTCCTTGTCTCAATTTTGATCATTTGTATTTTCTTTAAAAATCAGCCATTTCCTCTAAACTTGAAATTTAACAACATGAAGTTAAGCACGGTGTTCTCTCAATTTTTAAAAAACCTCCATGTTGTCTACAGTTCTTTTATTATTCCTAATACTCTGGTTGTGTTTTCTATTTTTTTCACGGTAAACCTGAGGTTTTCTTCTTTAGTTTGTTTGGCATATTGATTTTCTTGTTGTCTAGTCCATTACTTTCTGTTTTCACAGTATGGTTTCCGCCTTTTGTTTTTCCCCTTTATGTTTGTGCCTTTTTCAGTGGAATGCTTTTATTTCATTTATTTTCAATCTCTTGTGTTCTCTAAAAAATGCATTTAAGGGGTGCGTGGGTGCTCAGTCAGTTAAGTGTCCGACTTCGGCTCAGGTCATTATCTCACGGTCCATGAGTTGGAGGCCCACGTTGGGCTCTGTGCTGACAGCTCAGAGCCTGGAGCCTGCTTCAGATTCTGTGTCTCCCTCTCTCTCTGACCCTCCCCTGTTCATGCTCTGTCTCTCTCTGTCTCAAAAATAAATAAACATTAAAAAAAATTCTTTTTAAGAAATGCATTTAAGATCATACCTTTTCCACAAAGAAAACCCATATGCTTTTATACACAGTGCTCTTATTGTCATTTATTTCTAAATAGGTTCCAGTTTTTATTTTAGTTTTCTCTTTGGTGCAAGACTTATTATTATTATTTTTAAGATTTTGTTTTTAAGCAATCTCTACACCTGTTGTGGGGCTTAAACTTACAACCTTGAGATCAAAAGTCATATGCTACCGTTCTACCAAGTGAGTCAGCCAGGCACCCCTGATATGAGAATTATTCTTAAGTGTGTTATTGAAATTTCTAAAGGATGATACTGGGGGAGGGTATGTTTTTCATCCTTTCTCCCTTATGCAACCAATACTCTGGATCCCTACAGCGTGGTAAGTGATGTGTTAGGTGCTGAGGTACAAAGGTGAACAGAAATAGCAAGGTTGCTGACCACATGGTTTAATTCGGAAAATGTTGTCTTTATTACCTTTATTTTGGGGAATTTATTAAGATTTGTTTTGTTGACTAATATGTGATCCAATTTTCTAAAAAAAAAAAAGTGTTTTCTCCTTTTGTTAAATTAAAGTCCTTCCACTTGAATTTCAAATACCGAGAAATGAGTGTTCAAGTCTTCTATGATTGCATTTTTCTCAAATTCGTATATTCTCTGACAACTATGTTATATATTATTGCAATACTACCTTGTTTGGTGCGTGAAAGCTCAGTGCTATTGTATCTTCTTAGTGAGTCCTGAGCTGAAATCAAGAGTTGGATGCTCAACCAACTGAGCTGTCCAAGTGCCCCTGGACTGTTTTTTTTTAGATTTCTCTTCTTTTCATCTTGTTGGTCCTTTCAATAAGCTCTAGGTTGGAAGAACATATTGAAACAAAGTTGGAAGTGGAAAAGATCTACCACAAGCTAAGCAAGCTTGCTACCTAACACAGAACACAGAAAGTGGGCAGTGGGGTAGGCATTGCGTATGTCAGTGCTCTCTGAAGAGCTCAGAGCTAGAACAGATTCCTACTGGCCAAGCAGTGTGGGGTCAGGAAAGAGAACTGGCTTTCTGAGTCTGAAGTGCAAGGTTCCCATCTTGGATAAATCATTTCCTGGAAATTATGAGCAGCCATGACAGTCTACAAATGGGATAGGGATCTCTGTCCACATTAATGTATTGTAGAAGAAGACAACAATAAATGAACAATTTACATGTGATTAATATTTTAGAATTTTCCAAACCCTTTGAACACCTTTATTTCACTTTTTCCTTGCAACAACCCTGTAGGTTGGTGTTACCATTCTCCTTATTTTACAGATAAGGAAGTGATTTCTCCAAGGTTCCTGAGTTAGTAAAAATTCAGATTCAGGACTTGAACCTAGTTTTGACTCCAAATTTCAGCATCATCTCCTGGTAACCTGTTACTTGTGAAAACATTTTGAAAACCAGAAAGCACCTTGAAAATGTAGATTTAGTGTTAATTTTCTGAAAGAGGCACTTGTGGGACTGTGCACAAATCTGCAGAAGGCTGCTGGGCTGTAGGCAGATTGAAAACTGGAGGGCAACTTGAGAGATTTTCTAGTCCAATCCTTTGCAGGTGTGAGGCAGGTAATATTGAAAACTTACAAGAGCAGAAAAGTATCTATGACTCTTTTTGAATGTCCAAGACCATAGCTTCTACAACCTTCTTTGGTAGACCCTTTCAGTGTTTTGTTACCTGCATGACAAAAAGCCTTCTCTTCATGACACCGTGTAGGTCTCTTTCCTCTTTGTAAAAAGTTCTAGGTTTGGCTTTCCTTGTCATTTGTCACTTTTCTGATTCTTTTTTCTTTATATATGCTTCTGAGTGTGCTGACTTATACTTTAGAAAAACAGCTTGATTTTTACAAGACTCCATTTCTTTTCCATTGCTTTCCTCCTGCTAATCATAGTATTAGAGAATTTTGGTCCCTTTAACATTCATTTTTTTTAAAACTGCTTAATTCCTTCCTTCTTCCTTTCAATTAAATAATTCCCTAACCATTTTCTCCTGCATTTTTTATCCCATAAAACTAATTGTCCCTTAAAAACCAAGATCAAATTGGTCATCAGGTCGAGTTTATGCCTCTAATTACCACATGCAAATTGATGGCTTCATCATTAGTCATCATGTCTAAACTACTATTTGTTCTGTTTAATTCACTAAAATTAAGCAGTTTCATTTAAAAAATTAATTCCAGTATAATTAACACACAGTGTTATATTAGTTTCAGGTGTACAGTATAGTGATTCAACAATTCTATACATTACTCAGTGCTCATCATGATAAGTGTACTCCTTAATCCCCATCACCTGTTTCACCCATCCCTCCATCCACCTCCCCTCTGGTAACCATCAGTTTGTTCTCTATAGTTAACAATCTGTTTTTTCATTTGTCCCTTTTTTTCTTTGTTCTTTGTTTTTTTCTTTGTTTTGTTTCTTAAATTTCACACATGAGCGAAAGCATACGGCATTTATCTTAATCTGATTGACTTATTTCACTTAGCCTTGTACCCTGTAGATCTATCCATATTGTTGCAAATAGCAAGATTTCATTCTTTTTGTGTTTGTGTAATATTTCATTGTGTGTATATATATATATATATATATATATATATATATAACCTCTTCTTTATCCATTCATCTATAGATGAACACTTGGGTTGCTTCCATAATTTGGTGATTGTAAATAGTGCTGCTCTAAACATAGAGGTGCATATATCTTTAAAAAAATTTTTTTTTAATTTTTATTATTTATTTTTGAGAGAGATAGACGGAGCGCAAGCAGAAGAGGGGCAGAGAGAAAGGAAGACACAGAAGCCGAAGCAGGCTTCAGGCTCTGAGCTGTCAGCACAGAGCCCAATGCGGGGCTCGAACCCATGAAACATGAGATCATGACTTGAGCCGAAGTCGGATGCTTAACCGACTGAGCCACCCAGGCGCCCCCATATATCTTTTTGAATTCGTGTTTTCATATTCTTTGGGTAAGTACCCAGTAGTGGAATTACTGGATCATATGGTAATTCTATTCTTAATATTTCGAGGAACTCTATACTGTTTTCTGCAGTAGCTACACCAGTTTGCATTCCCACCAACAGTGCACAAGCGTTCCTTTTCCTCCACATCCTCACCAACACTACTTTCTTGTGGTTTCGATTTTAGCCATTCTTACAGGTGTGAGGTGATATCTCATTGTGGTTTTGATTTGTATTTCCATGATGGTGAGTGATGCACAGCATCTTTTTATGTACCTGACCCATCTTTATGTCTTTGTTTGAAAAATGTCTGGGGGAGCCCGGGGGGCTCAGTCGGTTGAGCGTCCAACTTCAGCTCAGGTCATGATCTCGCGGTCCGTGAGTTCGAGCCCCGCGTCGGGCTCTGTGCTGACAGCTCGGAGCCTGGAGCCTGTTTCAGATTCTGTGTCTCCTTCTCTCTCTCTGACCCTCCCCCATTCATGCTCTGTCTCTCTCTGTCCCAAAAATAAACTTAAAACAAACAAAAAAAAATTAAAAAAAAAAAAAAGAAAAGAAAAATGTCTGTTCATGTCTTCTGCCCATTTGTTAATTGGATTATTTGGATTTTTTTTGGTGTTGAGTTGTACAAGTTCTTTATATATTTTAGATACTAATCCTTTATCAGATATGTCATTTGCAAATATCTTCTCTCATTCAGTAGGTTGTCTTTTAGTTTTGTTGATTGTCTCCTTTGCTGTGCGGAAGCTTTTTATTTTGATGTAGTCCCAATAGTTTATTTTTTAAAATTTTTCTTTAAAAAATTTTTTAATGCTTATTTATTTATTTATTTATTTTGAGAGAGAGTGAGAGCGCACAAGCAGGGGAGGGGCAGAGAGAGAGAGAGGGAGAGGAAAATCCCAAACAGGCTCTGCACTATCAGCAAGGAGCCCAATGAGGGGATCATGAGATCATGACCTGAGCTGAAATTAAGAGTCAGATGCTTAACTGGCTGAGCCACCCAGGTGCCCCAAAAAGTTTCATTTTAAAGGTCACTGGAGTCTAAAGCATCTTGGTTGGCTATGAATCACAAGAAGTAAGGAAGTCTCAATTTCCCATTGACAGAGGACAGAGCTATTCCTTTCCCAGAGACTCTCAGGGATGGAAATTCCATGGTACTTTCGCTTGCTGTCTTAGTTCAGGCTGCTATAGAAAAATACCATCATCTGGGTGGTTTAAAAAATAGACAGCTATTTCTCATAGGTCTGGGTCAAGATGCCAGCATGGATGGATTCTGGTGAGAACCCACTTCCTAACTTGTAGTTGGCTACCTCCTTGCTGTGTCCTCACATGGTGGAAGGGGAGGTATCTCTGATCTCCTCTGCTCATAAGGGCACTAATCCCATCATTGAGCCCTCATCCTCATGACCTCACCTACACCTTATTACCTTTCAAAACCCCACCTCCAAATACCATCATCTTGGGGGATGGGACTTTAACACATGAATGCGTTAATTTGGAGTGGAGTAACATGAAGCCACCTGGAGCTCTATTTCCTGCCTTGAGGGGAAAACACATCTGTAGGAGAGAATAAGGCCACAGGATATAGAGAAGCAGGAGAAAAGATAGAGACTGGGATAAACACACACACACACGCACACACACACACCCACACGCACACACACACACCTCTCAAAGTAGTGTTGGAATCTACGGACCTACTGGGTCATTGGGGCCAGCTACCACTTTCGGTTACAGGAGCCAGTAAATTCCTTTTCCTGAAGCTGACTCAGGTGGAGTTTCATCTCTCGCAACCAGAATCCCTGATCTACAGAGCTCTCTTCATACCCTCTACACTTGTCCTTTGGTTATCTCATCTGCTCTTAGGACCTCAACTTCACCTGAGTACTGATGACTTCCTTGTTATATTCCATACCAGACCTCCTTCCTGAGCTCCAGCCAGATTCCTGCAGGAATTTCCACTTTCATGGCCCATGAATACATTAAGCTCTGTAAGTCCATGACATCATCATTTTCTTTGCTTTGCTTCCAACTAACAAAATTCTTCTACATTCTCCTATACCAATTGATATGATTAGTGTTTTCACAGTTACCCAGATTGAATGTCATTCTAGACTTCTCTCTCTTCTACTGTAATTTGCACCCACCTCCAATCTAAGTGGTCATCCCCTTCTTTCAGACTTGCTCATTACTAACCTTTTGTTTTTCAAATCCACAATATTGTTTTATATTGCTTATAGTTCCTCACTGATGTTTGAGTTCATCTTTTATCCCCATGAATATCGTTGTTTTACAGCCTGTGCCTATTAATTCCACCTTTTGGAATACCTTACTTTCTGTTATCTGTTGCTTCTATTGCTTCTCATTCTTTTTCTCCTTATGTGCCTAGTTAACTTTATGCTGGACATTTTATTTGAAAATTATTTCTAGAAATCATTTGAGGCCTGGGGAGTTCTCTTTCTTCAGAGATGATTTTAGTTCTGTCCACCAGCAGTCTGGATTGCTTTAATCCAATTTACAAGCTTGAAATTTTCAGAATCATCCACATGATTAAAGGCTGACCTAAAATCTGTATGTGAGGGCTTGGTTTACTTCTAATTCTTTTTTACTCCCAGAGTCCTGACCCTAAAGGAGGGTGGTTTACCAGAACTCTCAACCTTCACAGTCATTGGACTCCAACTTTTGTGCCACTGGTTCCACCAGGCAAGAGATGTTTAACCATTTTTGTCTGTTGGCAGTCTTATGGGTCTATGGACTCCTCAGAACAATGTTTTTAAAAATCATAAAATAAATAGGTTTACAGAGGAAACCTATTATATTGAAATAAAGTCAGCAAAACACTGATTAAAAATTTGTGATACAGTGGCGGCAGCGTGGTTCACCCGGTTGGCTGCCTGATTCTTGATTTTGGCTCTGGTCGTGATCCCAGGGTGATCCCACTGAGCGGGGAGCTACTTAAGATTTTCTCTCTCTCTCTCTCTGTCTCTGTCTCTGTCTCTCTCTCTTTCTGCCCCTTTCCTCTGCTTGCACTCTCTCTAAAATAAAATGAAAAGTTAATGGGGCCCCTGGGAGGCTCATTCAGTTGAATGTCTGACTTCAGCTCAGGTCCCAATCTCATGGTTCGTGAGTTTGAGCCCCGCATCAGGCTTGCTGCTGTCAGCACAGAGCCTTCTTTGGATCCTCTGTCTATCTCTCTCTCTGCCCCTACCCTGCTTGCACACACTCTCTCAAAAATAAGTAAACCTTTAAAACGATAAAATAAAATAACTTAAAAAAATGTGTGACACAGTAATGCATGTGCTTCTTTGTTAATGTGTTAGATAGAAAGTTCTAGCAGCAGGTCTAATACAAACCGTAATGTAGAATTACAGCACAGAGCCCGATGAGGGACTCGAACTCACAAACCATGAGTCCATGACCTGAGCCGAAGTCGGACACTGAGCCACCCAGGCACCCTCTTTTTTTTTTTTTAAGTTTATTTATTTATTTTTGAGAAAGAGAGAAACTGTGAATGGGGAAGGGGCGGAGAGAGGGAGGGAGGGAGAGAGAGAATCCCAAGCAGGATCCACACTGTCAGTGCAGAGCCTGATGTGGGGCTCGATCACGAGATCATGACCTGAGCCAAAGTCGGACACTTAACTGAACTGAGCCACCCAGATTCCCAAGATGTAATTTTTTCTTAATCAATGTCATAGTCTCCCCTACCCCCTGAATTGAATGGTCTGTGGACCCCAGATTTAGGATCACTGCATTTGGCTATTGGCAGTACCATTCAGTCTCTTGGCTAGCATCTGAACTAGCCAATGCTGGACTCATTTCTCTGGACTTCCGAGGTCTTGTTGACCTTGGTGTAACAATTCATCACTAGCTTGTTAGCAATTTGATGTCTTCAGAAAAATGTTTTTATATTTTATCCAATTTTTAAATTGTCTTCACTGTGAATTGACCCAAATTACTGGTTCTGCCATTACAGGAAGGAGAATTGCCTGCCCATTGCCACGTCATCCGCACCTTTGTGTGCTACAGGCTCCTTATTTCTTCTCACTTGGATTGCCAGCACAGCCACTGATTTCAAATCTTGTAGTGAGGCCTCCATTCTCCACAGTCACCAGAAGGATTTTTCTAAATGCAAATTAGATTTTAAAATGTAAATCTAATCATTTCAGATCTTAGCTTCAAGTCCTCCAGTGGCTCCCAGATGTCTTCTAGGGGACCCTGTAAAGACAGGAAGCTGCCCTCCTCCCACACCCCACTCTCATCCTATGATCTTGCCATGCCCAGCTCCTTGGAGTGCCCACAATGCTGTATGTGCCCCATGGCTCTGTGCCTTTGCTCATGGTATTTCTACCCAAAATAGCCATCTTCTCTTTCCTCCTCAGCCTGGCTAATTTCTCTAGTGTTTCAAGTCTTGGCTAGGCCACCCTTTCCAGGAAGCTTTTGTGATTTCTTGTCTTTGGATTCCTTCCTGTGTTCTTTTGTACCACTCCATGCCCATTCCTACTTTTAAGAAAAGCATATTATTCCATGATTGTGTTCTTGTTCATCCCCCTCACTGGATGATACACTTTCTTCCTCTGATGCACGAGTTACATACAAGTTACACACCACAGTGTCTGACCTTAGAAGTTTGTTTACCAAATGGAGTGGAGTTATACTTGGCATACTACTATTTTTTTATTTTAATTTTTTAAACTTCACATCTTTTTTACTATTGAATTTAAATGAAGCACGCGGCATACTACTATTTTGTGTTGTGTAATGTATATGATCTGTTCACTCTCTGTCAAGTTCTAGAGTGACAGGACACTACAACTCTTGCCTTCATTACCTGTTTTGCTTATGTTCCTCACCTAGCAATTTGTATTTCATGAAATGGCTCATTCCTACATGTTTTAAATACTGGGAACAGCAGGTTACTAGTATATGCCTAAGTTACTACTATGTACTACTCATTCATTCTTAATTCTCCTCAAGATGTGGGGTAGCTTTTTAAATTAAGACAAAATAGTAAAGTTATAGGTATAAAAAGGTCAGAAACTATTTAAGGAAAGACCCAAGGCAATGTTATGGGAAACCATGGCGAGGCAATGAATACAGTAATTGGTTCTGAGCTCCATGGTAGGAAGGCTACAAATGGGAACCAATAGGACTCCTCTGTCTGATACAATGAATCATAGAAGTCTGAAGAGGCACACTTTTACTTGTACTAAATTCTGAGAAAATTTTCTTACATGGATTCTTATAAATAAAACAATAGGTAATATAGTTGAGAAAGTCCTCAACAATACTTTTTGGAAGACATGGAGGTGCGATTCACATGGCCATTTCGCTAAAATCAAGGAACAAATAATTCCCATTAGTCCAGGGGTACTGCCTTCTGGGATCAAGTTTGATGCAGAAATAAAAGTTGTGGGAACCAAGAGAAAGAGACTGATATGGCTTTTAGTATCTCTCTTGTTTCGTTTACTAAGCTGTTGACGGGCCATGGTTAGCAGTCTATTCTTCATGACTGAGTTCACCCAAGGGTCCACATGTGATCTTGTTGATGGAGATGAGAAAGCTTCAGATGCCGGGAAATGGCACAGTTGATACTCTGTTATAAAAATGGAGGAGGTGGGCTGCAGTCTCCCCCAGACTGAGGACCAGCTGCCATGTCCGGAGGATGAGGGCAGCCGTGCCTGCAAATGCAGCCAAGTGGGTGTGCACGCACCGTGTGTGCTAACGAATGAAGTTAAATGAGGCATATGCCATTTTGCATTGTATTATTTTCATGATCTATTCAGGAAATTAGATTGCAGTCATGCCTAAGTCATCTTGTTTGTTCCAGTGTTCCTAATAGAAAATTCTTTATACCTCCCTTAATTCCCCACAGAATTTTGGTGGGATGTTAATAAACATAAAATAGTAAAACTGTAAGCATAAAAAGAAGATTAGAAGGCATTTAGAGAAAGAGAAAGAGCAATTTAAGCAGGAAGACCCGAGAGGGTTGTTATGAGGATTACACAACATAATTTGTGGAGAGCAATTCGTACACTGTCTTCACCCCAGATGCACACAAAAATATTAACCTCCTTTACCCCCTTCCTTTTCTGTAGGCAGTGGGTAGCCACTGAAGCTTTTTGAGAGAGGCAATGAAATGGTCAGAATTATACTTAAGGAAAATTGCACCTTCAAAGATAACAGAAGCATCAATTTGAAGCTTTAAAAAGTTCACATTTGAGCTGGGAACAACTTTGGGTCCCAAGGAATACCCCACTCAAGAGGCTTAAAACATCCTCTGATATACAAAGCTTTGAATCCAAGCAAATCATTTTTTTTCAACTATCAGAGTCCTGGCTCTTAAGAATTTTTTCCCTGAGTTAAATAATCCTGTATTTTCACATTTACACTTAGGGGGTTCTCTTAAGATTCATTGTAAATTCCTCCTCAGGGGTAGAAATTGTCATTCTCTTTTATTCTTTTTTTTTTTTTTTAATATTTATTTATTTTTGAGAGAGACAGAGACAGACTGCGAGTAGGTTAGGGGCAGAGAGAGAGAGGGAGACATAGAATCCGAAGCAGTCTCCAGGCTCCATGCTGTCAGCACAGAGCCTGACGCAGGGCTCGAACCCACAAACCATGAGATCATGACCTGATCTGAAGTCTGACGCTCAACCGACTGAGCCACCCAGGGGCCCCAATTCTTATTCTCATAGAACCTAGTAGAGCTGGACACGAAGCAAGGCTTGGGTAATTGTGTGAATTTATTTTGAATAGCTTTCCTTAACAAGTTAGAAGAATTTGTCAGCATTGTGATATGCAGAACAAGATCCGCTTAAAGCAGAGAGCACTCCTATGTTAAGGAAAATGCCACTTCCTCTAAAATGATGTGAATGGCAGTGGTTACTCCCTCAAGGGCGTCTTTTTGGAAGATGTGAACTTACTCCAGTACAGCTATCATTTCTCAAAAAATTTTTGGATCTTCTTTCCTTTTGTGGAGACAGTACTGCAAGGTATTAAGGGTCTGGACTCTGGTACTCTAGGCTCACTGGGTTTTGAATCCATATCCTCTAATAGCTATGCGGCCTTCGCAGATTAGTGTGCTTTCTCATCTATCCAATGGGACTATCAGTGTTACCTATCTTATAGTAAAAAAATTAAAATATGTTAACAGGTATAAGGTAGGGACTGTTGCCTCTCAGACAGATGTAAAACAAACATATGGCAAAGGTTTTCTTTAACTCACTATTTAATGAGAGGACCAGGAAAATGTTAAAATCAGTTCAAGTGAGGATTTGACACTCTACAGGACAAAATTCATTTGCACTGCCATGGATAAGAATTCTTTGCTTCAACAGTCAGGAGATATTCACATTATCAGTTCTCTATAAATTAACTTCTACCTTCACAGAGTTGTAAAATAGCCCAAAGACATGGGCACACACTCTACGTACATCAGATATCCCACTTGCAGGATATCCAAGAATGTCTTTTGCTCATTTCAAAAATCTCAAGTTTTTCTTTTCAAAAGTTGCTGTGAAGATTTACAAATTTATCCACTTAACATATAGAATAGTATGACTCATAGTAAATACTTGATAAACATATTATTATCATTGCATTCAGAATCTATACTACATTTCTTCGAATACCCTGTTAATCTTAAAAAAGTAAAAATAGTTATTTTACCAGCAAAAATGGGTTTACTCAGGAATGACAAGAGAATTATCATTTGGAACATGCAATCTATGAAAAAACCATAGGCATGTCCGACAAAGAAAGGAGAGGAATGTGGTATTTTGGAGAAGGAGAAAGCTGGAAGGGGTTGTTTTGAACGAAAGTCTATTGGAGAAAAGCAAGAGTTCAGGGTGATGACAGTTCCTCGTCGGCTGAGTTGCAGGGGTAGATTTCTTGCGGGAGATGCAGTGTCCATCTTTCCCTACTGGGACTTGGAATTGATGATTCTTTCCTGTTGGGGACTCTTCTGTTGGTGTCTATAATTGATGTTACATGGTACTGCTCTTTTTCCTGGCCTCCCAACTCTGCTTCAGTGAGGTTTTCCTTTATTAATTTTCACAACACTCAGTAGTTGTTTTTCAGCCATGGGAGGGATATTCACTTGAAACAGCTATGTTATTTGAAACCAAGCTGTTAAGTAGAGAATACTGACTTTGGTTTTAAAAAAATGAAGTTGTTTTGACAAGTGAGGGTATTTTCAGAACTAGTTTATTAGATACATTTAAAGAAATCAATCCTCAGAGCATTTCTGGGAAGATCGTGAAGTAGGAAGTACCAGGAAACTGTCTCTCTGCCTAGACAACTATTGCATGGGCAGAATGGGTCTTTTGTAACTATTTGGAACTCTGGGGACTATTGAAGGCTTGCAACTTCCAGGAGAAGACTCGGATGGTAAACTGCAGTTGATTTTGGTCAGTTTCAGTTCTTAGCTCAGTAGCAGCTACCCATCCTTCCCTCCTAGTCACATGGTAGGTGGCTGTACAAGTGTCCCTGGAGCAGCTTGCACTCAGCTGATGGGAGCTAGGATGGGCAAAAAGGACCCTGAAATCTAAATATAGGGGCTCTGTGCTCTGATGGTGATTGGTTCTTCTGATCCCAGAGGTACAAAGAGGCAGGCAGCCATTACAGAACCTCCCCACATTGTTGCAAGCCCCTTTCCCTCTGGTTGAGGTGACTTTCCAGGGATTTAAAGGGCTGATACCTTTTCTTTCCCCTTTTATTTTTCACTTTTTCCCTGTTAAGGAGCCAGACTTAAAGACTAGGGCATTAAAAACTAATTGCATATACAGGGAAGATTAGAAGGTGACCACACATGCCCAGGGGAAGGTTCAGAAAAGACCTGAGAAGACCTAAAGTTTACACCCTAGGCTGCTCCCTGGCACTGAGACAGCCTAAAAAAACAGAAAAGCAAAACCTATAAAAACAAACAATAACAAAACTAGCAAACCTTGGGGAAAAGAGAGAGTCTGATTTACAGAGATACCACATCTTTAGTTTCAAATGTCCAGTGTTCAACATGAAATCACAAGGTATACAAAGAAACAGGAAAGTATGACATATTCAAAGGAAAAAATAAGTGAACAGAAACTGTCCCTGAAAAAGACCTAATGATAATCTAGGCAAAGACTTTAAAATTGTCTTAAAGGTGCTCAGAGAACTAGAAGAAGATGTGTGGAAAGTCAAGAAATGATGTGTAAACAAAATGGAAATATCAGAGAAAGAGAAAACTTAAAAAGAAGGGTGCCTGGGTGGCTCAGTTGGTTAAGCCTCTGACTTTGGCTTAGGTCATGATATCATGGTTCGTGAGTTTAGCCCTGTGTCGGGCTCTGTGCTGACAGCTCAGAGCCTGGAGCCTACTTCGGCTTATGTGTCTCCCTCTCTCTCTGCCCCTCCCCCACTTGTGCTCTGTCTCTCTCTCTCTTTTAAAAATAAATAAACTTAAAAAAAAAAAAAAGAAAAGAAAACCTAAAAAGAAGCCAAAAAGAAACTCTGGAGCTGAAAATTTCAATAACTAAAACGAAAAATTAACTGGCAGATTCAAAGGCAGATTTGAACAGCAGAAGAAAGATTCAGTAAATTGAAGACAGGCCAATGGAAATTATTGAGGCCGAGGAAGAGGAAAAAAAAATTGAAGGAAAGTGAACAAAACCTAAGGGACCTGTGGGACATGATGCCATTGAGAGGACCAATGTACATATCATGGGCATCCCAGAAAAAAAGAGACTGAAATGGAGAGAACATTTGAAGAAATAATGGCTGAAAACTTCCCAAATTTGATGAAAGGCATAAATATCAATATCCAAGAAGGTCAACAAACTCCAAGTAAGATGAATTTAAAGAGGCCCACACTAAGACTCATTCTAATTAAACTTTCAAAGGCCAAAGACAGAGAATCTTGAGAGGTGCAAAAGAGAAGCAAATCATCATGTAACAAGGGATCTTCAATAAGATTATGAGTAGATTTCTCATCAGAAATTTCAGAGCCAGAAGACAGTGGGTCAACATATTTAAAATTCTAAAAGAAAAAAAAAATGTCAACCAATCCTATATCCAGCAAAACTGTTCTTCAAAAGTGAGGGAGAAATTGTGACACTCCCAGGTAAGCAAAAGCTGAGGGAGTTTGTGACCTCTACACCTGCCTTGCAAGAAATGTTCAAGGGAGTCCTGCAAGGTGAAATGAAAGGACACTAGATAGTAACTCAAAGCCACATGGAGAGATAAAAATCTAATAAAGGAAACATGGGCAATTATAAAAGCTAGTATTATTGTGATAATGGTTTATAACTGTACATTTTGTTTTCTACATGATATAAGAGATATATTTTAAGAGAAAACCTGAGTTAGGGGTGCCTGGGTGGCTCAGTTAAGTGTCCGACTTCAGCTCAGGTCATGATCTCACAGCTCATGAGTTCAAGTCTCATGTTAGGCTCTGTGCTGACAGCTCAGAGCCTGGAGCCTGCTTCAGATTTTGTGTGTCCCCCTCTCTCTGCCCCTCCCATGTTCATGCTCTGTCTCTAAATAATAAATAAATGTTAAAAAAATTAAAAAAACCCTGAGTTCTAGTGTAAAAGCCAGTATTACTGTAACTTTGGTTTGTATCAACAAATCTTGCTTCCTACATAATTTAGGAGACTAATGAATTTAAATGAATTATGAGTTTATGTTTTTGGCACACAGTGTATAAAGATGTAATTCTGTGACACCAACAACTGAAAGGGACGAGACAGAGCTGCAAATAAGCAAAGTTTTTATGTTATTGAAGTTAAACTGGTATGAATTAAAATTAGAGTATTTTAACTCTTGGATATTAAATGTAATCCACATGATGACCATGATGACCACAAAGTAGCTATAGAATATACACAAAAGGAAATAATAAAAGAATTTATTTGTTTTTAATGTTTGTTTATTCATGAGAGAGAGAGAGAGAGAGAGAGCATGAATAGGGGAGGGGCAGAGAGAGAGGGAGACAGAATCCAAAGCAGGTTCCAGGCTCTGAGCTGTCAGCACAGAGCCCGATGCGGGGCTCGAACTCACAAGCCACGAGATCATGACCTGAGCTGAAGTCGGATGCTTAACTGACTGAGCCACCCAGGTGCCCCTAAAGGAATTCAAACATTTCATTGCAAAAAAAAAAAAAAAAAAAAAAAAAAATCAACTAAACACAAAAGAAGGACAGGAAATAAAGGACAAAATGGCTGCAGGGCATATAGAAAACAAACAGCACAATGATAGAACTAATCAGTAATTACTTTAAATTTGTAAATAGATTAAAACTTCCAATTGAAAGATTGGCAGAATGGATAAAAACACATGACCCCCAACTATATGCTGTCCAAGAGAAGCTCACTTGAGGTTCAAAGACATGAACAGCCTGGAAGGATAAGGATGGAAAAAGATATTCCATGTGAATACTAATCAAAAGGGAGCACAGGTGGCTATGGCAATATCAGACAAAATAGAGTATTTTTATATTTTTTGAGAGAGAGCACATACATACACACAAGTTGGGGAGGAGGAAAGGAAGAGGGAGAAAGAGACTCAAGCAGGTTCTATGCTGGGCATGGAGCCTGACATGGGACTTGATCTCATGACCATGAGATCATGACCTGAACTGAAATCAAGAGCTAGGCGCTTAATAGACTGAACCACCCAGGTGCCCCAAGACAAAACAGACTTTAAATCACAAAAGTTTATGAGAGACAAAGAAGAACATTATATATTAATAAAAGGTTCAATACAGCAAGAAGGTGTAACAGTTAAAAATATTTGTACATCTAATGACTGACCATGAAAAATATATGAAGCAAGAATTGAAGGGAGAAATAGACAGTTTTACAATAACGGCTGAAGACTTCAGTGCCTCCCCCCACAATAATGAACAGAACAAACAGAAGTTATGTAAGGAAACAGAGGACTTAAACACAATAAACCAACTGGATCTAACAGACATATACAGAACACTCTACCCAACAGTAGCATACATATTCTTCTCAAGTACACATGAACATTTTCCAGAATAGACCACATTTTAGGCCACCAATTAAGTCTCATTAGATGTAAAAAGATGGATACCATACAAAGCATTTTCTCTGACCACAACAGGATAAAGTTATAAATCAATAACAAAAGTGAAGCTGAGGGGAGCCTGGGTGGCTCAGTCAGTTAAGCGGCCAACTCTTGACTTCAGCTCAGGTCATGATCTTACGGTTCTTGAGTTCAAGCCCTGCATTAGGCTCTGTGCTGTGAGACTCGGATCCTCTGTCTCCCTCTCTCTGCCCTTCTTGCACTCACATTCTCTCTCTCTCTCTTTCTCTCAAAAATAAGTAAATGTTGAAAAGAAATTTTTTTTAAAGTAAAGCTGAAAATTTCACAAAATTGTATAAGTTAAACAATACATGATTAAACAACAAATGGCTTGAATTCAAAATCATAAAGGAAATTAGAAAACAGATATAAGTGAAAAGTGAAAACACAGCATACCAAAATTTATGAGATGTAGCAAGAGAAGTGCTAATGGGAAAATTTATAGCCATAAATGTTTACATTAAAAACAAAAGAGTTCTCAAATCAAAAACCTAACTTTACAACCTAGGAAACTAGGAAAAGAAGAACAAACTAAACCCAAAGCTGGCAAACGGAAGGAAATAGTAAGGACTGGAGAAGAGAGAAATTAAATATAGAATAGAAAAACAACAGAGGAAATCAATAGAGCCAAAAGTTGGTTCTTCAAAAAGATCAATAAAATTGACAAATCTTTGCCTAGATGAGAGAGAGAGAGAGAGAGAAAAGACTCAGATTACTAAAATCAGAAAAAGAAGTGGGGACATTACTACCGATTCTAGAAAAATAAAAAGGATTATAAGAGAGTACCTGAATAATTGTACACCAAAATCGGATAACCCAGATGAAATGGACACATTCTTAGAAACACAAAATCTACCAAGACTAAATCATGAAGAAATAGAAAATCTGAACCAACTGATAACTGGTAAGGTGACTGAATATGTAATGAAAAATCTTCAAATCAGAAAAAGTCCTGAACTTGATGGCTTCACTGGTGATTCCTACCAAACAATTAAAGAAAAATTAATACTGGGGTGCCTAGGTGTCTCAGTTGGTTGAGCATCCGACTTCGGCTCGAGTCATGATCTCGTGGTTCATGAGTTCAAGCCCCGCAGAGGGCTCTGTGCTCAGAGCCTGGAGCCTGCTTCAGATTCTGTCTCCCTCTCCCTCTGTCCCTCCCCTGCTCATGCTCTCTCTCTCTCAAAAAAAAAAAAAAAAAAAAAAGTAATACCAATCTTTACCAAATTTTTCCAAAATATGGAGGAGGAGAGAACATTTCCTTACTCATTCATTGAGGCTAGCATAACCCAGACAAAGACACTACAAGAAAAGACAGACAAAGACACTACAAGACACTACAAGACAAAGACAGCCAGACAAAGACACTACAAGAAAAGTACAGACCAATGCTCCTTACAAACACTGATGCAAAAAGGATTATATACAATGACCAAGTGGAATTTATTCCTGGGAAACAGGAATGGGTCAATATATGAACTTGATCATTGTAATAGGCCACACCAACAAAATGAAGGAAAAAAGCCATAAGATCATCTCAATTAATACAGAAAAAGCATTTGACAAAATTCAACACCCCTTCTGGATAAAAACACTCAACAAAACAGGAAGAGAAGTAAACTACCTCTGCATAATAAAAGCCACAGCAAACACCATATTAAATGGTGAAAGACTGAAAGCTTTTCCTCTAAGATCAGGAACTAGACAAGGATGACCGCTTCTACCACTTGTATTTAACACAGTACTGGAAGTTCTAGCTGGAGCAATTAGGCAAGAAAAAGAAATAAATAAAAGATAGCCAAATTGGAAAGGAAGAAGTCAAATGATCTCTCTTCACAGATAATATGATATTATATGTAGAAAACCTTAGACTTCGCAAAAAAGCTGTTAGAACTGATACATGAATTCAGCAAAGTGCAGGATACAAAGTCAGACACACAAAAACCAGTCACATTTCTATACACAGACAATGAAAAGTTATAAAGACAGTTCCATTTACAATAGCATCATAAAGAATACAATACTTAGGAATTAACCAAGGAGATGAGAACCTTGTGTAATGAAAACTAAACAGCATTGCTGCAAGAAATTAAAGACATAAGTAAATGAAAACACACTCCACGTTCATGGACTTGAAGACTTAATATTGTTAAAATGTTAATACTACCTAATGTGATCTACAGATTCAATATAATCTCTATCAAAATCCCAACATTTTTTGCAAAAATAGAAAAAATACATCCAAAACTCATATATAATCTCAAGAAAACCCCAAATAATGAAAACAGTCTTGAAAAAGAACAAAACTGAAGGATTCACACTTCTTTGATGTCTAAACTTACTATAAAGCTGTAGTAATCAAAATAGTGTGGTATTGGCATAAAGCCAGACATATAGACCAGTGGAACAGAATACAGAGCCCAGAAATCGACCCTCCCATATATGGTCAAATGATTTTTTCCATTCAATGGGAAAAGGACAGTCTTTTCAATAAATGGTGGGGGGAAAACTGGATATCCACAAGAAAAAAAAAAAAAAAAAAAAAAGAAGTTGAACCCTTACCTAACTCCATATATAGAAAATTGACTCAAAATAAATCAAGGACCTAAACATAATCCCTAAAACAATAAAACTCTGAAAACATACAAGAAAAGCTTCATGACATTGGATTTCACAATGATTTCTTGTATGTGACACCAAAGGCACAGGTAACAAAAGAAAAAATTGACAAAGTAGACCTCATGAAAAATTTAAAACTGTGTGCATCAAAAGACATTATTCACAGAGTAAAAAGGCAACCCATAGAATGGGAGAAAAAGTTTGCAAATCATATGTCTGATAAGGGGTTAATATCCAGAATACATAGAGAACTCCTAAAACTCAGCAACAAAAAAACCAACAACCCAATTAAAAAATGGGTGAAGAGGGGTGCCTGGGTGGCTCATTTGGTTGAGAATCCAACTCTTGATTTTGGCTCAGGTCATGATCTCATGGTTTGTGGGTTTGAGCCCCTCGTCAAGCTCCATGCTGACAGTGTATCTTCTCTAGAGAAGATACAGGAATAGTACATGAAAAGATGCTCAACATCAACAACAATCAGGGAAATGCAAATCAAAACTATGAGATACCACTGCACACCCATTTGAATGGCCATTATAAAACAAAAATGGAGTGGTGCCCGGATGGCTCAGTCGTTTAAGTGTCACACTCTTGGTTTCAGCTCAGAGCATGATCTAGTGGCTCAAAGCCCCTCATCGGGCTCCATGCAGACAGTGTGGAGCTTGTTTGGGATTCTCTCTCTCTCTCTGCCCCTCCCCTGCTTGTTCTCTTTCTCTTTCTCTCCCTCTCTCAAAATAAATAAACTTAAAAAGATAAAACAAAAAATAAAACAAAACTGGAAAACAGCGTGAGGATGTAGAGAAAGTGGAAGTCTTCCACACTGTTGGTGGGAATGTAAAATAGTACAGCTGGTCTGGAAAGCAGCATAACATTTCCAAAGTGTTAAATAGAATTACCATATGATCCAGCAATTCAACTTCTGGGTATACAGAATTAAAAACAGGGTCTCAAAGAGATTAAAGAACATTTTTTTAAATGGTTATTTTTGAGAGAGAGAGAGAGAGAGAGAGAGAGAGAGAGAGAGAGAGACAGAGTGTGAACGGGGGAGGGGCAGAAAGGGAGAGAGAGACACAGAATCCGAAGCAGGCTCCAGGCTCTGAGCTGTCAGCACAGAGCCCGACATGGGGCTTGAGCTCATGAACCGCGAGATCATGACCTGAGCCGAAGTCAGACGCTTAACCAACTGAACCACCCAGTCACCCCTCAAAGAGATATTTGTACATCCGTGTTGTACAAATTGGCACAAAGTAGAATGCAAAGTAGTACAAAGTAGAACGGTGGTTTTCAGGGGCTGGGGGGGAGGGGATAACAAGGAGTTATTGTTAAATAGGTATAGAGGTCCAGGTTTACAAGATAAAAAGTTAGAGATGAACAGTGGTGATGGCTGGACAATATAAATGGATTTAATGCACTGAGTGGTACACTTAGAAATAGCTAAGATGAGGGGCGCCTGGGTGGCGCAGTCGGTTAAGCGTCCGACTTCAGCCAGGTCACGATCTCGCGGTCTGGGAGTTCGAGCCCCGCGTCAGGCTCTGGGCTGATGGCTCGGAGCCTGGAGCCTGTTTCCGTTTTTGTGTCTCCCTCTCTTCCGCCCCCACCCCCTTTCTTCTTTTGTCCCTTTCCTCCCAAAAAAAAAATAAACGAAAAAAAAAAAAAAAAAGAAATAGCTAAGATGGGAAATTGAATGTGTATTTTACAATATAGAAAAAAAGTGAATTTCTGAGGAAATCTAGATATTTGGAATTTTAGCCTCCCATGAAAAATTATATTAAAATTGCTATATAAGGTGCTTGCCTAACAATGTGCTCTGAAAGCTCTATGGTCAACTCGTGTACATCACAGAAGGAAGTTTGATGCATACGAGGATGGCACCAAAGTCACGTTGCTGGCTGGGGCCTGCACACAGAGTAAATACAGCTGACCTCATCGCAAGGTCACAGCTGAAGCATGAGTATTGCTGGCAAACTGGCTTTTCCTGAGAAGTGCCTGCAGATCTGTAGGCACTTCTCGGGAAAAGCCAGTTTGCTAACAACAAGCTTAGGATGAGGTATGATGCAATTATTTGAAGAAAACACGTCATGCGTCCATGATGAGTTTTTATCAATAGAGCAAAATACGAAGTGGAAAAGTTGAAGTCAATGTCACACTAAGCCACTTCACTTCCTTTGCTACTTGGTTTTGAAACCGAACTTCCCTTTACCTTCAAATGACTGATTTAAACCAGTCTTCCTTTAAAGAGGGGGCCTAGGAAATGGAGCAATTCACTCTGTGGCTTTCGTTGAGACCTTGAACTCCTCCGTGTGGCCTGGCATGTTCAGGGCAGGAGCCGGTGATGACGTAGAGCCCTGCTACTCAAAAGCGCGGCTCCTGGATCAGTAGCAACAGCATAGCCTGTGAGCTGCTCAGGAAGGCAGAACTCCAGCCCCACCCCAGTCTTCCTGAATCGGAGTCGCCATCTAAAACGATCTCTGGGGGCACCTGGGTGGCGCAGTCGGTTAAGCGTCCGACTTCAGCCAAGTCACGATCTCGCGGTCCGTGAGTTCGAGCCCCGCGTCAGGCTCTGGGCTGATGGCTCGGCGCCTGGAGCCTGTTTCCGATGCTGTGTCTCCCTCCTTCTCTGCCCCTCCCCCGTTCATGCTGTTTCTCTCTGTCCCAAAAATAAATAAAAAACGTTGAAAAAAAAAATTTAAAACGATCTTTGGGCAATTGGCCTTCATATTAAGGCTCCGGAGGCACTGTTCTGGCTAATAGTGTCATAGCCCACATCCCTCTGTAGGCTGCTCAGCGCAAGGGAGGCCATGGGGAGTGAGCCTGCGTACATGTGATCAGGAGGGGCACATGGGTCTCAGACTTACCACTGAACATCCACTTTCCACCTATGACTTACTACCAGCCCGGTCTCCTTCTCAGGACTGCTGTGAGGGCCAACAGGGATCCTTGCTAACAAAGCCCTACATGATCTGGGCCCAGCCTGCTCCTCAGACCTTCCTGTGTACCATTTTCCATTTTGCCCATTGTGTTCTGGGCACACTGACTGCAGCCAGAGCTCATTTCTGCCTCAGGGCTTTTGTACAATCTATTTTCTCTGCTGGGAATGGCCTTCCTTTTGATCTGCGTGTCTGGCTCCTTCTTGGTGTTCAGGTCTCAGCCTAATTCAGTGAGATTCACTGAATTCGGTGAGAACCTCTTAACCCCAATCTAGTTACTCTCTAGGGAATCACCCTGTTCCAATCCTCTGCAAAGCACTTATCCCATGTGAACAGTGACAGTGACTGTCTTATTCTGGGTTGGAGCCTCAGAGCCTTGAACTGTGCTGGCACACTGTATGCTCAATACATATTTGTTTTATAAATGGCTGAAGAGGGTAAAGTCACTGTGGAAAAAACAAAGCACTGCATGAAATAGAGAATGTTTTTATTAATGAATAAAACCTTCCTTGCTTCCACTTTGTGATTTCTCTTGGAAATGATAACCATATTACATCGATTACTCTAAAAGCCAACATCATATAAATGAAAATCTGCTGCCTTCTCGTCAGCAAGAAAGGACTGGAATGCAGGTTCCTTCTTCTCATGTTTCAAGGAAAAGACGATTCATTCACTGTCTCTACATCCTCCCTTCAGGTATCCCTGTGATACCCCTCATATTAGTTTAATTTCATCCACTTCCCTTGAGAAAGTAGAGCTAAAAACAGAAACGCTGTTGAGGTCACAAGATAGGATAGTTAATGTTGCTGTTAACATTCCTGGCCAAGAATGGCCAGATGGCCTGGAGGGTGGCTTGGCCAAGCTGCCTGAGATTCAGGGAAGGGCTGCAGCTAAGCAGCAGGGAGAACATCCTTCATTAGGCTACAAAATGAGAACTGCCCCGAGGCTCCTTCTGCCACAAAGCAGAAACTTAATAATGGTTTATTGGTTTAGTTGTGATTCTCAGTTAGCCAGGACAGAAACTATTATAAGTCCAATATGAGAGGTTTCAGAAGGTTACTTCACACAATCTAGTGAGATACCCTAGAAGATATTTTATCTTCTGTTGGAATAGGCGCATAAAGGGAGAATCTCCAGGTCCCTGCCCAGCACGTGGAATCAGCAGAGCGATGGCTCCATCTACTGACTGTGGCTAAAACAGCAGTCAGGTTGTGTGGCCAGGTAGGTCCTTGAGCTCCTTCTCAATGCCCAAGGGATCCACAGCACTGCGGAGATCTGCTGTCCTGAGAGACAAAGTGGGAAGAAGTTTCTAAATATTTCCTTTAAGGTTCCAGCCCATCATTCTTGTTTATTTATTTTTGATTTTAAATCAACTGAACAGCTCCAGATGCCACCAGAGGTGCAATGGTTTTATAACGGATCAAGTGCTGTGAGCCTTCCTCCAAGTCAATCACATAGTCCCTGAAAAAGAAGGAAAAAAATGTATCCACAGAGCTGAGCTGGTGCCCCAATGGAGTAAGATTTCCCATGGTCAAGGACTCACCTCTGCTCGTCTGTTTCTGGTTCTACCAGTATGTTTTCCTGTCGTTCTTTTACTCTCAGAAACACGTATGAATCTAGATCTGGTTTGGGAACTGCCAGAGAAATGATAATGCAGTCAGAAAATGTTCAGCAGCTCACAAGATCAATATGGGAAAGTTGCTGGGATTAACTGTCCCGAGCACTAAGGGACCCCTGATGTGAAAGCATTTTGGGGGAGGGGTAACTTTGAGGAGACATCTGGCTCTTTATGGAAACAGCACACTTCCCATCCATGGTTTCACACAGCAACAGCTCGTGCAATAGATGACAATATGTAAAATGTGCTGGGAATCCCGCCACACACCATGGAAGACACAAGCAAGCGTAACACGTGGTCTCTTTGGAAAGGGCTACCAGCAGCATCTGATAAAGCCTCACAGTGGTGGCACATTCACTCAGGGAAGTGGGGAAAAAGGAGTCAATGCAGACTTAATGAGGGAAAGTGAGCCTGGGAGGTAATACCAAGGGCCAAGGTAGAAATATACATGACGTTCTGGGAGGACAGAGTGTATAAATCTAGTGAGCAATATTTTTATACAAGGGAGTGGGAGGAGGGAGAATGAAAAAGACTGGGTGATGGGATAGTCTTGAATGTCAGACTACAGAATACAGGCTTTCACCGTAAGTGGTCCTTCACTGGCTGATTACAGGGTAAGAGGCTGTTGCCTCTTCCACCATCAGCCAACATTTCATGTAAGGAGGTGCCCTGTGCTGGGTCGCTCGACAGCTCTTCACTTCCCAGAGCTCCATGTGTGCCCAGAGGACTCCCATCAGCTGCAGGTTCTGAGAACCTACTGGATAACAACTCTCAGTTCTAAGAGGCTAGCTCAGCATTCATGTTGCCCTTGATTCCCTCACCCACAGGTGGGGGTTCAGGATAATTGGCTCAAAGGTGTAAGGGGGTTCCCCGGGCCACTCCACAGTTTGCGGCCTGCCAAAGAGACTCCAACTTCACAGGGTCAGTTGCCCCCACTGAGCAGCTACTCATTCTAGGGAACCCAGCTTAGATTTCAAAATGCCTTCCCCCACTCTGCCAGTGGGGTCTACGGTACTCCAGAGGTCTGAGGGGGACTCAGGGCACCTGGGCTAACTAAGCACGACTGATTTCACTGGGGCAGGCGGATCCCCCTGCAAGCTTCCAATTCCAGGGGGCCTGGCTCTAGTCCTTGGAAGGGATCTGGGGCAAGTGGCATGTGAGTGTTTTAGAATGTGTCCGCCAGCAGTGAGTAGAATTCAGTTCAAGTCAGTTTCAGGAATTCAGAAGCATGCTCATGGCTGTTTGAATCAACTAGATGCGATAGTGCTGGGCAATGATTAGGGATACGGTTCTTGCTTCATTCCTATTCTTCCAAGGTGCAGACAAAAGTGGCCGAACTGGACACGGACTGGAGCTTTTGTTTTCCTCAGGCAGGTCCACCAACTGACCACTTCAGAGTTCCACAAATCTGCTATGGGTCTGCCTTGCTCCTGGTGTCATAGGCTGCACTGTGTCCCCTCAACACTCATTTGTTGAAGCCCTAAGCCCAGTCCTTCAGAATGGGAATGTATTTGGAAACAGCCTTTAAAGAGGTAATTAAGCTGAAATGAGACCATTAGGGTAGGCCTAGTCCAGGCTGACTGGTGTCCTTATAAGAAGAGGAGGAGACATGAGGGGTTTGTGTGCACAGAGCGGCAGCCATGGGGGAGGCCCCAGAGGAAACCAAGCCTGCTAGCTCCCCAATCGCAGGCTTCTGGCCTAGAGAAAATAAATGTTTTTTAAGCCCTCCAGTCTTCGTACTTCATTATAGCAGCCTGAGCTGACTGAGACGCCTGGGCAACCATCCTCCTGCCACAGGGGTCACAGAGTGGCCCCCAGCACAGGATGTGTGGGAGATGAATTCCCAGGGCTCAGTTGTACTTGAACTTGTGGCCTCAGCACATTACATGCAGGTTGTGAACAAGGTGGATCCCAGAGAACGGTTTCATTTGGCCTGGCAATTTTGCTGGATGAGGTTCTGCTGGGATATGTCAAGCTGCCAACAGCTGAGGGCCATGGACTTTAACCTACACGTCAGGGGTCCCCAACTGGCTGATCCAGGGTTGAGCGTGACTACCGTAACTCCCTTCCCTTGGCTCAGCAGGATGTTTGGGGGACTGTGCGAGATGAGCACAAAGGTAGCTTTGGCTGGGTTTCCCTTCTCCCGGCTGCCTTCCCTTTCTCCTCTCGCTCTCAGCCCTGCTCCCCTTTCCATGAGACACCCCACACAACAAAAAATACTGGGAGCCCTTCCTCTGGGTGGCTGGGAAGTGAGTGGCAATCACTGAAGGTCTGTTTAGCCTATTTAACTCCTCCTTGGTAGCTAGGCAGTCCCTGCATGGGTTGGAATCTGTGGAAAAGTGCGAGCCCCTTGAATGTAGAGACCTTTGCCTCCTCAGTCTCAGAAGAGTGTAGCATGCTGTGGATGCCCAGCAGATACCGACTGAAGGAATGAATGACTGAACATTAGCAAGTCTACATTTTTAATGGCAGTCATAAGAATTTCAGCCTAAGCTGAAGACCACAAAAGTCATGCTGAAATGGCTACCCTTACACCTGCCTTTAATGATTTGTTTTTAACGCACAACACTTCCTCTCTTCCCTTTTCTGCTTATCTACAATACTTACTTTTCCAGGCTTGAGAGTAAACATGAAGATCTTATTCCAAGGCACCTGAAGCTATGTCTGAAAAGAGAGCGTTCTGCTCACCTGACCTCAAGAGGTCCACCATCTGTAAGTTAGGAGGCATATGCTTTAAGGCAACATTCTTGAGGTATGTCTCTGTGTTAGCCATGTACCTGAAAGACAGGAATCCAAATTGCTGTGACATGACTGGCAGGAGCTGCCGGGTTGGTGGACGCACACCAGTGGCCCAGCCATCGGATCCATGGAGACAACCACCAAAACTCATGCTCACAAGCCAGGGAAAGAAAGCAGCCCCCCTGTGTCCTGCTTACTCACTGTTTGGCAAAGACCAGCTCCTCTGGAGAAAGGCTAGATAGCTCCCCTTCGTGGGCTGTTTTCTCCTTTTCGAGGATATGAGGGAAAAACTTCTCTATCTGAGGATAAATAAAAATCGTGAAAATGTGTCAGGATTCAAGAGTCAAATATACTAGTTTTCTGAAGTGGGTTGAGGTTAATCTAGAATTGACTTCAAAAAATGGCAAGTCTTGGGGCACCTGGGTGGCTCAGTCGGTTAAGCATCTGGACTTCAGCTCAGGTCATGATCCTGTGGTTCGTGAGTTTGAGCCCCATGTTGGGCTCTCACGCCGTCAGCACAGAGCCCACTTCAGATCCTCTGTCCCCCTCTCTTTCTGCCCCTCCCCTGCTCACTCTCTCAAAAAATCAAATAAACATTTAAAAAAAAAAAAAAAAGCAAGTCTTGATGGTCATGACCCTTTCTAGACTTTCAAGATTTCAAGAAGGCAGGTTTCAAAGAATTCCGAGCAAAGATAAGTGCTCTAAAAAGGAAGACCATTTAAAAAGGATGAGAGGAGGGGTGCCTGTGTGGCTCAGTTGGTTAAGCATACGACTTTGGCTCAGGTCATGATCTCGCGGTCCGTGAGTTCGAGCCCCACATCGGGCTCTGTGCTGATAGCTCAGAGCCTGGAGCCTGCTTCGGATTCTGTGTCTCCCTCTCTCTCTGCCCCTCCCCTGTTCATGCTCTGTCTCTCTCTGTCTCAAAAATAATAAATAAACATTAAAAAAATAAATAAAAATAAATTAAAAGGATGAGAGGCTTTCATGAAAGAAAATATGAAAATACAGCTGTAAATGATATTTATGAGGGAGACAAGGGATATCACTTAACATTTCTAGGTAACTGTAAAGGTTGTTTTCTATGAGATAGAACATAAAAAAGCTGGAAAGATGAATACAGAATGCACAAACAGAATAGTGACTCTTAATTATAAGAATATAACTAGCAAGGATGAAGTCCACAATGAGGCAAGCTTGGAAAAAATGTGGAAGGAAATGCAAGTAGGGAAATGACAATGGGAAGGACCTGGAGCCGAGATAAATGAGCGCTTATCTGTTAAAAGGAGTTTAAGTTTTGCAATTTCATTGCAAAGTTAGACGTTAGACGACCTCAGAACTATAGCTGAACGTCAAGTTATCAGGGTCAATTTGACACTGGCGACAAGATGGGTACAAAATAATTTCTGAAACTGGTTTTCCTTTGGTCATTATTCCCTGGCCAACTGATGCAAACGACTCTGCAGGACTGCCATGTTGTAATTCAACGGGGCACCATCTACACAGCTGATAAACAGACTATAAATGTGTCCTCAGAAGTGTGCAACACATGTTCCATTCATGCTTCTCCAGAATAATCTTTTGTCCTCTTTACTCTTTAGCTACCCTGATATTGGTCTTTGCAGCACCTTCAGGCCCTGTATTCTCCCAGGCCCCAGCCCAACTTCTCCCCCAAGACACTCAATCTATATTACAAACTGCACTGCCTTAACACCCACAGGCATCCCCATGTCAAACCTTCATGAGCCGACATCGCAAGTAGCTGCTAAGGACATAGCGGATCCTCTCCATCTCCATTCGATGGATACTGACCTTCAGGTCCCCTTTCTTGGCTCTCCTGAGATTTTCTTCCTGTTAAAAGAGAAAATGAAGTGTATAAAAAACATGATATTCAGACTAAGGACCTTCTTTGTTTACTCTGCACAATTCCACAGGGACTATCATCCCTGGCAGTGTTGAGGACTCAAAGACTACATTTAGGTCAAAGGAGAACCAAAAAAACTCCTGAGAGTTCTCATTTGCATACACAAATAATATAGATGTGACTACAGCCTCATTATAAAAAGTTCAAACAATTCTCATTTACTTTTAGAAAACAACCATCTGAATCAAATCTGAATATGGTCAGTCAGAAGGGCCTAGAAGAATTCTGGTCTAATTGTAAAGGAGAGAGTATAGCAGAAAAAATGTCCAAGAACAGTGTTAAATCACCAGTTGAGAAATGATAAAATACCAATGTTTTAAAGGTACTCTGAGGCTGATAAGGACTTAAGCTCAGCTCATGAAAGCCAAGGCCACAAACTCAAGTGTCTGTGGGGGTCAGGCAGGCAAGGTATCTGAGAAAGGTGGGCAGTTAGGGACTGTGGGGAGCAGATAGCATATGAAAAGGGGGGGGGTTGCCCTTACCCAGCTCTGGTCAGCTGTTCTCATATAGAAATGTGGGTCTGGTATTGACAGGGTTTTAGACTTTTCAGGGAGAGCTGATGTCTAGATATTCAAAGGAACACTCATGCTTTATAAATGTAGGTAACCAACTCAATATTAAAAACAAAACAAAACAAAACAAGGCTGGGCCAAACAAAAAAGACTACAAACAAAACAGGCTACAACCTCTCACTATGCTGATAAACCCTTTTAAAGTTCTCTTCCTTTGTAACCCTGACATAAGCAATTCTTACCATGTGGTCTAGCTGTTCCATGACACATTCTACAATTTCAGACTTGCTTTCCAGCAGCTCAGGGGCAAACTTTTCATTCATCCAGGCCTAAAAAACAATGCCCCCCCCATATATATCAGTATCATTCACAATGGAGCAAAATAACCCTGTGAGTCTGTACATATCCCATGAAAACCACAGCTATTTCCGACAAAGAAAACTGTTTGCCTGTGAGTTGGAAATACTGGAAATGCTTTCAAAACAAGCTACGTTTATGATAGCTTTTCTATTTTTTTAGTAGGTAGGCTGTGTTTACAATCTTATAGTTAACCGACATTACAAAAAAAGAAAAATCACTTCATTCCAAAAATGTTGTCAGTATGATACCTACTACTGAGAGTAACACCACCTGGTGTTCAAACTGTACCTTTCACCAAATAACAACACATTTCTACTTCTTCACCTGCTACTTCCCACCAGGGGGCACCAGCACCATTCTATTGTAAGAGATGAAGTAACACATAAATCCACACATCTCATTCTTGAAGCTTAGAGCCAATTTACAAATACTTTTTCATTCATCACTATACCATCTGAGAGGAAATGGATACAGTTATCCTTATTAATGAGAAAACACAGATTATTTACTAACTGCCTAAAAGTATAGAGGATCACAATATAAAAGGATATTCATCTATTAAATAGTTTTGGAACAAGAGGTTAAATCCTTAATTTAGGTATGACTCAGGCCCAGATGCTTGGTACATTTCAGAAATTACCAAGGCTTAGAGAACTGAAATATCCACAAGTGACTGAGGAAAACTAATCTTCTCTTTCAATTACAGGAAATTTAGTTTCAGCATAGCTCAGAATTACATGCCAATCAGGCTCACTTTATTCCTTTTGATGTCCTTGAGTCTCTGCATCTCCAATTATCACCATGAAGACACATTATTAAATACTAGGTACTGGTACTATCATAAAAATGTTTCTCACATGCTCAAGCACCTGCAACCAGACAGTCTGTATTTTCTTTTTTTAAAAAAATTTTTTTTAACGTTTATTTATTTTTGAGACAGAGAGAGACAGAGCATGAACGGGGGAGGGTCAGAGCGAGGGAGACACAGAATCTGAAACAGGCTCCAGGCTCCGAGCTGTCAGCACAGAGCCCGACGCGGGGCTCGAACTCACGGACTGTGAGATCATGACCTGAGCTGAAGTCAGACGCTTAACCGACTGAGTCACCCAGGCTCCCCGACAGTCTGTATTTTCAAGTAGCATTATACGTGAGGAAAGCCCAAATTGTCATACAGGACTAATAAAGCAGGAGTTTTTCTTTTTAACTGATTTTATTAAATACTGAATAGGTACAGTAATATTTAGTACATACAACATGAATGGAAATATAAATACCTGTGTGCACAGAACTTCATTAACACGTATTATCATTACTTTAAAAGTCTCTGTGTCTCCCTCCCTCTTCAAAGGTATTCGCTAGCCTGAACTTAGTATTTAATTTTCTCCACAGTGTCACTACATTTGTTTGTATCTCTACATAACAATTCCCAATGATTTCAAAGAAAATGAAAGCACTTTCTGGGTATACACTGGGGTGAAATGGGGTAGATATGAGGGAGATTTCTCATTGACATTATGAAATTATTTTGATAAAAATGTATAAAACATTAGGAGAAAATCTATAGAAGTGTAAAACCTTCAAAAAAAAGTTTTTAATATATTTAGTGAGAAACTTACATTTAAATCCATGGGCTTTTTTTAAACAATCAGGTTCTATGTTTGAAATAGCTGTATCTGGTTCCTGATCAAAAATTTTAATGACAAGCTGTTCATCATTATGGACTAAATTGTGTCCCCAATCCATATGTTCAAGTCCTAACTCCTAGCACCTCTGAATGTGCCTGTATTTGGAAATAAGGTCTTTACACAGGTAATCAAGTTAAAATGAGGTCATTAGGTGAGCCCTAATCCAGTGACCTATGTCCTTATAAGAGGAGGAACTCTGAACACAGACACACATGGCAGATCATGTGAAAACACAGGGAGAAGATGGCCATCTACAGGCCCAGGAGAGAAGCCGCAGAAGAAACCTACAGTGCCATCACCTTGATTTCAGACTTCTGGCCTCCAGAGATGAGAAAATACAGGTCTGTTATTTAATCCACCCAATCTGTGGCGCTTCATTATACAGCTTTAGCAAACTAATACAATCATTAAAATGAGAAAATCTGCACTGTGGGCAATAACTTTTAAATCATTTTTTTAACAGGTATTCATGAGTATCCTATACATGCTTCTGGAGCTGTGTTTATCAACGGCCCATCAGGCTGCTCCTCAGGCCATGCTGTGCAGCCTCCGAGTCTGTGTCCGGCTCCGGCACCTGTCCAGGTGGTGGACCCATGCCATGGCATACTCGGGGCACTGCAACGGACCTTCAGGCCCGAGACGTGAGGCATGCTCACCTTCCACCAACCGGGGCTGTGTTGTCAGACCCCACTATCCTCAGGCTTCCTTCCAAGGAGCCCCTCGTACCCAAAAGAGGCAACCAGCCTGGGTTGCCTCTGGCTGTCCCAGAGGGTAGATGGTCAACATGATGAGGCACCGCAGTGCACTAGTGTGTGCCACAAGCTCGGCCTTGAACAATAGTTTTGCAAATGGTGGAGCTTAACATAAATCGTTTCTTCTAAAACTTACTTTTTATTGTTCTACATTATTCTCTTGAGAGTGACCCATGTTGTCGCAGGAGCTACCTTTCACTCACTTTATTGCTGGTTTTTTTCCTGCTGTGTGTGTGTGTGTGTGTGTGTGTGTACACACATATCTCATGATTTTTATTCATTCTATTGTTGATGGATATTTGGGCTATTTTTGGTTTTTAACTTTTGCAAGCAATACTATTAACATTTTGTGCATGTCTCCTGGAAGTTTTCTCTAGGGTTGTCCCTGGGAGTAGAATGATTAGGACACAAGATATGTATGCTTTCAACCTGACAATACAAGAACAAATTATTTTCCAAAGTGCACCAATTCACCACAGTATATACAGGTGTGCAAATGGCCCTACGTCCTTGCTTTATATTATTCACCTTTTTCATTTCTGCCTATCTGACGGGTATGCAATGGTATCTCCTTGGGATTTAAATCTTCATGTTCCTGATCACTAAAAAGATTGAACATCTTTTTCAAGGTATTACTGGCCATCCGGGTTTCCACTTCTGGGAGATGCCTGTTCGGACTTCATTTTTTCTATTGAGTAGTTTGTAAAGTTTGTTTAGATACTGTGGATACTAATATTGTGAACAATTCTCTCCCAGTTTTGCAGCATGTCTTTTTACTGTCATCAAGATGTAAAAAAAAAAAAAAAGTTTTTAATTTTAATGCAGTTGAATGTATCTGTTTTTTCCTTTATGCTTTGTGCTTTTGGACTTTTGTTTAATGAATCCTTTCCTAACAAACAGGGGCTCTTAAACTAGGTGGGCAGATTTCAGGGTGTCTGTGAATCTCCTGAAATTATATGTAAAATTCCTGCATGTGTGTGTATGCATATATTATTCTGGACAAAAGAGCCAGTTTTCACCAGATTTTCAAAAAGTTCTGTGATATAAAAACAAATTAAGAATTACTCCTTAATTATCATCACAGATTATCATATAAGGATACAGTTTTAAAATTATCCTTCTTTTGTCACTCATAACATGCATGGTAGGACAGAATGAATACTAAAGTAACAAACATGAGGCAGTTCTGGAAAGGGGCTGTTAAAGGGAGAAGAGAATAAGGCAACGAGTGTAGTAGATGAAGAGCACACATTTTGGAGTCAAAGAGACTTGATTTACATTGGACAGTAACACCTACATTATTGGATTATTCTAAGAATTATTACTACTCACAGCTAACATTGAGTGCTTATCTTGTGTCAAACAATATACTAAGTGTTTTACATATGTCATTTCATTTAACCCTCACAGCAACTCTGTGAAATAACCACCTTTATTAATGCGTACCTGCTCCAGGCTTTCAATGAGCTCTGCAGGAGTCAGGACCACCTCTTCACTACCCCCATCAGAGTCCTGCGCTGTGGGGTCCAGTTCCTCTGTCATCTTCTCTGAAACCAGGAACCTAATGGGAATAAAAGAACCAATACCCTGCAATGTGTTTTCCATATATTTGCAATAATATGCAACTGTATATCTACAACTGGTGTTATAGAGGCTCCTTGGCAGTGGCTAGTCAATTCATAGGCTTTGAATTTTTCCAACTCTTTGCCTCTTCTTTTGAACCTTAAGTCAGGTATCAGTTCCCCAAAGAGGTCACCCCTTAAAAAGTGTTTCCAGGTACATCTCGAATCAAGCATCTATCACACCAGGCAGTAACTGTTTGTCTTCCTGGTAGAAGTCCTTTCCTTGCGGGCTGTGTTCACTTCAGTTCAAATATAAATCACGCATCTGCTTTGTCCCCGGCACTTCTAAGTACTGGGACATCATTACCTGTGTACTCCTGCGCTTGGCGCCGTGCTTAACTCACAGCAGACACTTAATCCTGTTGGAAGAACTAATGAATGCTTAATTTCCTAGAGCCACAAGGCCCAGCAACATCAGACCAGTGATCCCAAAGTCTAAGAAGGTGGGTGGCGGGGACGAGAGGATGCCCTCGGAGCATCCGGGAAAGTGAGCATATTCCTCTCGTCTCTCGGTGCCACAGGAGCACAGTTATCCCCTCCTCCAACACACACACACACACACACACACACACACACACACACACACACCCAGATGTCCCACTCGCCCACTTGGATGCTCACCTGGGCACCGGGGAGGCAGAGAGGCACTCCGAGGTAGCAGGCGGTACTGGAAACTCTTGGGGAGCTGCCCCAGATTCCCAAGGAGAAACTGGCGGCGGAACGACAATCTCAAGGCCTTTCCCGGATGTAGCCGACCCTTCTCAACTCCCGCGCTCTTCTCCCAAACTTACCGCCCCCGCACGACGTCACCACGCTCGGGCGGCGCTGACCAATCACGGCCGGGGGCGGGGACTCGGCTCTCCGCGTCTAGCGCGCCCTGCGGCCTCAGGAAAGGAGGTGAGTCCCGCCCACCTCGCTCGGCCGCCTTCCTGTGCGTTCGCGTCTGACACCGCCCAGGGAAGGTCTGGAGGGGGCGCCTCGTGACTGCGGGAGTGCGTCGGAGGTAGCCTTCGGGTCCCTGGGATACAATGCCCCGAGAGCGCGCCCTGGCCAGCAGGGAGGCCATCAACAGAAATGGGCTTTGTTAAAATCAGGCCACTTCCGTCTCTTGGGTCATCTTCTCTGCCCACCGCTCTTGTGGCCCTCTGGTTCCTTCATTCTTGCCAGGGCTTCACTGTGGCCACTACGTCCAGGTCTAAAAACCTTGAGGCTAGTGGTTCTTAAAGGGTGGTACCAGACCACAAGCAGCAACATTGCCGGGAAACCCGTGAGAAATGCAGATTCTCAGGCCTGACCTAGACCTACTGAGTCAGAAATTCTGGGGGTGTTTCAACAGGCTCTCCAAGCAAAACTAACGCAGGCGAGGTTGGAGAACGCTGCTTTAGGCTATGCTTCTATCCTAGCTGCTTCACTCTCCAGGTTTTGACATTTACTGTACTGCTATGCCTTCTACATTTTTTAAAATGGTTATTTATTTATTTTGAGAGAGAGAGAGAGAGCACTCAGGGAGGGGCAGAGAAAGAATCCCAAGCAGGCTCCACGCTGTCAGTGCAGAGCCCGACATGGGGTTCAATCCCACCAAGGGTGAGATCATGACTTGACCCAAAATCAACAGTCCGTTCCTTAACCTGCTGAGACACCCAGGCACCCCATCTACCTTTAATGTAGGACAAAAGCATATGTATGTATATATATTTTTTCTTTGTGTGATGTCAGGTTTTCTCTGAATTGCTGATTCTGTCCCTCTGCTCTGTTTTCTGTGCAAAGTGCCAGTCCCTGCTCCCCTGAAGTGTCACTTCCCCAGCAGTCAGAAGACTCTTTTCCTTGTGATGTTTCCTATGCCATACTCATATTAGAAAAAGAAGTTTGGCTAATGACAGGTGGGTAGTACCTGCCTGATTACAACCATGTTTTGAAAATGGAATATACTGATTGGAAGAGTGGGAGTATTTACAAAGGGCTATAGAAGCTGGGGGGACATCAAAGAGGGATTCCAAAAGGAAGGGACATTTACATTTGAGCTTGTCTTCTCAGAATGAGTTTTGTTAGTGAGAAATGGATGGCCTTTTCAAGGTCCCTTTCAACTCTGTTTCAATGGTTTGGTAGTCCAGTGGTTTTCAGTCGTTGTCGTTATGTTTTCCAAAGACAGATGCTCTGGTATAGATCTCATCCCATATACTCTTCTTACGATGTTGATGCTCTTCCACCGAGAGGTGGGGGTCTGTGTTCTTGCCTCTTAAATCTGGGAAGACCTTCTGAGACCACTATAGAAATGTAAAGATGGATGGAAATCAAGATGTAAACACTTCAGCAAGGCTTGACTTTCAACTGAACAAATTTTTCTTTTCCTAATTCTTGAAGCCTCCTCCTCCCCTTCACTTGTTTTTCTGTAGAATCCTTTGTTCCAGGAACTTGGTATTGATGCTGACATCTCACTGATCTCAGCGCATACTCAGAAATGAGACTGGGATGGCTAGTGCCAGTGCTAGTCATGAGACCAGCTTGAGGGCATAATGAAGGTGGCTGGCAGCATGTACCAGATTCCTATTGAAACTACCTTGATCCTGTATTTTCTTGTGAAACCCTTCAGCCTTTTACTGTGGGTGGGCTTGCAGTCCTGGAGGATATTAGCCTGCTGCAGCCTCTATTCCCTGGCAGAGTAATAAACTATCTTCCTTCTTTGTACCCAAACTCTGTCTTCATGTTACATATTTTGGCTCTGGAGCCAAGAGGTCAGTTTTTGACAACACTTTGTAATTGTC
The DNA here is from genome assembly GCF_014898765.1 of Herpailurus yagouaroundi. Taxonomy (NCBI): domain Eukaryota; kingdom Metazoa; phylum Chordata; class Mammalia; order Carnivora; family Felidae; genus Herpailurus; species Herpailurus yagouaroundi. The sequence continues at coordinate 3,008,308 of NW_024412376.1, forward strand.
TTGATCAGGAGAATGTGGCAGAAGTGATGCTCAATGACCTCCAGAGTTAAGTCACATATGGTTGTGCAGGCTTCACATGATTCTCTTTCTTGAGCTACATCCCTTGGGAGCAATGAGCTGATACACAAGCTTGGGTCTCCTGTAGCTGCCATGCTGAAAGGTCCACATGGAAAGGTCACATGGAGATAGAGACTGCTGTCTGACGAGCCACAGCAGTCCCATGTTCTGTCCTCCAGATGCCTAAGTTGAGTGACCCTTGAGATGATTCTAACTCTCAGACTGTGAGCAATCCCAGCTAACATGGAGAGATGAGCTGTCCCTGCAGAACTCTGCCTGGATTGCAGATTTGTGAGCCAAATATTGTTTTCAGCTCCTAAGTTTTGGGGTGGTTTATTGTGCAGATTTAGATGATTAAAACATTAGTCTTTGAGCTCAATCCCATTCTTCCATAATTTTCATTACTGCATAGCTTTTTAGTGTCATTACTAATATTCTTAAGTGTTGTAGATTTGAGTCCAAGCCCTGATAACTTCTCCACACGAGTACCAATTAATTAATTTACTGACCCAGAGACTTCCCTTCTCTGGTGCCAACTGCCTTGTCCAGTCTCCCTCTTCTCCTTAACTGGGGAGCAGGGGTCCAATTCCTGCTTCCTTACTCAGTAGAGGTGTAGCCATAAACAAGTCACTTCTCTGGGCTTTAATTGCGCTGCCTGTTAAGTGAGAACAACAGGTGTCTTCCTGAAGTCACAGGGATAGATAAAAAATCGAGGGGCCCTCTTTCACTTCTAAGATCTTTGACTCCAACTAACATGCATCAGATAAAACCACATTAGTAAAATGAGTTTTCAGAGAAAGATTTATACTGCATCAAAAAGGAGAATTTAAGATGTCCAAAAAAGAATATATAGAACTACCTGGGGAGAAGCAGCACAAACAATGATGAAACCGTTGGTCACATGGCAATGTCAAGTTCAGGAAGGCGGGAGAAAAGACACGTCTTAAGTTACATTATGGACAATGAAGACAGCAATCAGGAACACCTGGTTCGTGTGCACCCACTGTCAAGAAATTAAAAAAAAATGACTACATAACCATATAAATGGAATGCCATTCATTAAAACAATCACATGCAGAAGAGAATCACAGAGGCTATGATAGCAGTTGGGTGCAGTTTGATAAATGCAAGGCAAGTTCTGATGATTGAAGGGATTGAAGATGCACACGCTAACCTGGATTCAGACAAGTTCAACATGAAGCCACAAACATGGCAAAAGAAGGGAAAAGCTACTGCCCAAAGTTCCAGAAAATAGGACCCTGTACAACTGAAGAAACTGAAAAGTCCATGTAGTTTCTGGGTGTTGCTTAGTGAAGAAATTAGTTGCAGGTATAGACACAGCAAATAGAAATGGCCAAAATATTTGTGGATCACTATGGAAATACACATTAATAAGTATGAATCTACTTTTTTTCAATCACCAAGGATAAGAGACAAAATATACATAATCAATACTGTATGGCAAACCTTTTGGAGTCGGTTGCTTAACTGACAGAGCCACTCAGGTGCCCTGTTGTGTCTCTTGTTGAGTTCAACCATTCTGACAGGTGTGAGGTGATACCTCATTGTGGTTTTTATTTGCATTTCCCTGACGGTAAGTGATGACGAGCATCTTTTCACATGTCAGTGGCTTCTGCATGTCTTTTTTGGAAAAATGTCTGTTCATATCTTCTGCCATTTTTAAATTGGATTATTTGTTTTTTGGGTGTTGAGTTGTCTCAGTTTTTTTTTTTTTTAATTTTTTTTTTCAACGTTTATTCATTTTTGGGACAGAGAGAGAGACAGAGCATGAACGGGGGAGGGGCAGAGAGAGAGGGAAACACAGAATCGGAAACAGGCTCCAGGCTCTGAGCCATCAGCCCAGAGCCTGACGCGGGGCTCGAACTCCCGGACCGCGAGATCGTGACCTGGCTGAAGTCAGCCGCTTAACTGACTGCGCCACCCAGGCGCCCCATTTGTCTCAGTTCTTTATGTATTTTGAATACTAACCCTTTATTGTATATGTCATTTGCAAATACTTTCTCCCATTCATAGGTTGCCTTTTATTATTATCATTATTTTCTTTTGAGAGAGAGGGAAAGAGAGTGCGTGCACATGTGCAAGTGCAAGTGGAGGAGGGGCAGAGAGAGAGGGAGACAGAATCCCAAGCAGGCTCTGTGCTCTGCACAGAGCCCGATGTGGGGCTCGATCCTATGACCATGATATTATGACCTAAGCCCAAATCAAGAGTCTGATGCTTGACTGAGCCACCCGGGTGCCCTTTATAGGTTGTCTTTTAGTTTTATTGATTGTTTCCTTTGCTGTGCAGAAGCTCCTTATTTTGGTGTAGTCCCAATAGTTTATTTTTGCTTCAG